>NC_041394.2:155818732-155933732 GCF_900747795.2 Erpetoichthys calabaricus | reverse complement strand
GTGTGTGTGTGTGTGTGTGTGTGTGTGTGTGTGTGTGTGTGTGTGTGTGTTTATTAAGAAGAAAAGTAAACCTTTTTAAACTGAGGAAAATGAACCGGTTGTAATATGACCAAGCTGTGTGCTGAGTTTACTCTTGAGCATGAAATCTAACATGGTTTGTGCCCTTCAGAATGATAACAGTTTGTATTTACCTCTTTAATAAAAGGCAAGCTTTTAAGCCTGAGAAATCACCCCGTAAATGCACACGTTTAATTGCACAATTGTTAATATGTATGCTTACACAGTATTAAAAGACACTCAAAAATTAACGTCATTTACCTTCGTTCCCACGTTTGACTCGTGCTGTACATCTCTTCCTTGTTTTTAGTTCACGTGATTACGTAGGAGGCGTGATGACGTGATACGTGACTCTGCCTTCTCCATTAGAGTATATGGACAAAAAACAGGTTCCAGTTATGACCATTACACGTAGAATTTCGAAATGAAACCTGCCTAATTTTTGTAAGTAAGCTGTAAGGAATGAGCCTGCCAAATTTCAGCCTTCCACCTACACGGAAAGTTCGAGAATTAGTGATGAGTCAGTCAGTGAGTCAGTGAGGGCTTTGCCTTTTATTAATATGTATAGATATATATAAGAATATATATATATATATATATATATATATATATATATATATATATATAAAAAAAAAACAAGTGTTTACCGCAAACAATGCTACGCAGACAAGATCCTACACTACGCCAGCAACCACCCGGTATCTCATAAACGGAGCTGCGTGAAAACCCTATTTAAACGAGTCCACACGCATTGTAATACCAAGGAAACAAAAATTAATGAGAGACGCTATCTGTTTCAACTTTTCACCTCGAACAGATACTCAAAATCATTCATTAATCGGAGTCTACACAGCAGACGCCAAAGGAATCAGCATACAATTGACGTAAATCAGAATCCCCACCCCACCTGGCATTCACTCCCGTATCACCATAATGTGTCAGAAGGCACAGCACGCACCCTGACCAAGTGGGGCATCAAAATAGCACATAAACCCACCAACAATCTGCGCATGGTCCTGTTTAATGCTAAAAACAAGAAATCGACAGCCGAAACACGAAACGCAGTTTATAGTATTCCATGCAATTCTTGCTCAGCTGTATACATAGGACAAACGTCAAAAAAAAATCTCAACACGTGTACAGGAACATCGCAACGCCGTCAGAAGAAAATACGCACTATCTTTGATATATGCACATACTAAATCGACAGGACACACATTCAACTGGGACAACGTAAAAGTAAAATTTAAGGCCAGTACAAAAAGCGCCAGAGAGTTGGCCGAGTCTTGGCTATCAGATGAAAACGCCATCAACAGACACTTGGACATAAACCCAGCATATGCCAACTTAAGAAGGACATATGCACATTAATTAAACGATACACCTCCTCCCCCCCCACCCCTGATCATACTGACTTAGTCTTAGTCTCTCTTATGTAAAGACCATCACAGAACATAATCACAAACAGGACGTTGAATGATATGTTGGCAAGCTCTGTAAGCTGTGCTGTTTCATTGAAGGACAGGTGTGGGGCAGACTGACTGGCAAGATGACTCCAGACCTCTTGCTGCATCCAAACGGTGGCATGTTTCGCTTTTACGCATGGTGCAGCTGCGTTGTTCTTATATGTTAGTGGATGTTTCTTGTGGGGAGGGCTTCTGTTCTCTTTCTCTGATGTAGTACCCTCATCTGAGTTCACTTCTGTTACAGCACATCTTTATTTGAAAACAGCAGTATCATATTGGAGCAAGCATGAAACACTACTGAGAGAATAAAACTGAATAAAGAAACAAAATGCTAACCTTTACAAGTACCATACATTTACACCAGCTGTTACAGACTCAAATCAAATGTATGTTTTTATTGTATAATAGTAATAATAAGAGCAGCTCACTACTCAAAACGTTTATTTTAGGGAGCAGGAAGGCTGAAACCCGCGACCTTTGAATATTAGTCAGCAGTTCGTACCGCTGTACTACTAAAGAAGTCGTGACAACAAACTACACCAACCCGATTTCTTTTTCATCGGTTATAATCTTGCATAAAAGCGCACTTGTTTTGTTATATTTGTACCTTTTGTGAAAGTGCTTATTTCATATTTGGACTTCACTCTTCACACATTATACACTTAATGTCAAAATTTTGACGTTAGTATTAAAACATGAAAAAAGTTTGTCTTTTAGGTATGTGTTCAACATTTCTTGCATTTGCTGTCATCCTACACTTGTATAGATCTTTATAGACTCGGAACACACATGAAATGCATGTGTTCCAAATAATGATATATTATTTACCCTATACAGCTCTAAGTATCTTACTCCCAGATTAACAAGGCTTGAGCTGGGAGAGCTTTTTGCCTTTTCTGCTTTGATGGGTGGGATATAGCAGGCTGCTTGGGCTTATCAACACACAACACAAAAGACACTGACAGAGAGGTGTGAGCGGATTTAAGGTGGGGTGGGTTTACGAGTTTTTTTTGTAGGTTTTGGCAGTTCTACTGTTAATTACATCTGAATTGTCTTGATATTTAATTTTATATTGTTTCAGAACACCCCGTTTTTTGCAGTTTTTCTTCAGATTTCCATCCATCCATCCTCTTCCGCTTATCAGAGATCGGGTTGCGGGGGCAGCAGCTTGAGTAGAGATACCCAGACTTCCCTCTCCCCGGCCACTTCTTCTAGCTCTTCCGGGAGAATCCCAAGGTGTTCCCAGGCCAGTCGAGAGACATAGTCCCTCCAGCGTGTCCTGGGTCTTCCCCGGGGCCTCCTCCCGGTTAGACGTGCCCGGAACACCTCACCAGGGAGGTGTCCAGGAGGCATCCTGTTCAGATGCCTGAGCCACCTTATCTGACTCCTCTCGATGCGGAGGAGCAGCGGCTCTACTCTGAGCCCCTCCCGGATGACTGAGCTTCTCGCCCTATCTTTAAGGGAAAACCCAGACACCCTGCGGAGGAAACTCATTTCAGCCGTTTGTATTCGCGATCTCGTTCTTTCGGTCACAACCCATAGCTCATGACCATAGGTGAGGGTAGGAACGTAGATCGACTGGTAAATTGAGAGCTTTGCCTTGCGGCTCAGCTCCTTTTTCACCACGACAGTCCGATGTAGAGCCCACATCACTGCCTGTCGATCTCACACTCCATTCTTCCCTCACTCGTGAACAAGATCCCGAGATACTTGAACTCCTCCACTTGGGGCAGGATCTCGCTCCCAACCCTGAGAGGGCATTCCACCCTTTTTCGGCTGAGGACCATGGTCTCGGATTTGGAGGTGCTGATTCCCATCCCAGCCTCTTCACACTCAGCTGCAAACCGATCCAGAGAGAGATTCTTCAGATTTATTAAGATTTATTAAGCTAAAATGCAATGAATGACTTACAATAGTGAAAAAGTAAGCAGTAAACCGCCAGAAGTTTAAATTTAAATTTTTCGTTGGCAAAAGCTGAATAAAAATTAAATTTCACAATATTACAAATGGGCCTTCTCCAGGGAACAACTAATAGGTTACAACCTACAGATACTCTGCATTAATTAAAGTAAATTGTTACAGCAAACAATATGCACAGGTGTCTCAACTTCTGTACTTAAAAACTTACAAACCCTCTAACTTAAAGCAGTTTGAACAGACTGTGTTACTGCACCCCCTGAAGTACTACTTGGGCAATATTACACTGTCATAGAGCAAATAAACAATGGCAAATAAAAATAATTTAATCTGACCTTAAAACCTAGTTCCAAATTTTAACTGAGTCTGTTTCATACATTGTGGTTCTTAATTTGTTTTCAAATGTTTATTTTCTTTGCTCTGAATATCACAGATTGGTACTTGCTGCTTTAGTTTGTGTGTTTAATCAATTAATTGGTTTGAAGAATGAAAAGAAGCAATAGCATTATCAGGATGTGTTATATTCATCTTTCCACTGTTTGAACCACCTTAATTACATTCATCTTCACAGTGAATCAAAGCTTAACCTATCAGAGTTGGAGGCATAACAGAAACTGGTTGTAAACAGGGAAGTAGTCAATCTGTGTAAGGAAATTAACACATTCAATATGTTTACTCATTTTAAGCAAATGTCTTGCAAAGGTGGAAATTTTTTCTTTTAAAGAAGTGTTCACAACAGACCATTCATTATTTATCACAGGGCTTGAAATATTATTTGTTTTCTTATAGATATGCTATCAAGGACCTTTTGAATCACGCCTTCTTTCAGGAAGAGACTGGTGTCCGTGTGGAACTTGCAGAGGAGGATGATGGAGAAAAGATTGCCATTAAACTTTGGCTTAGAATAGAAGATATTAAAAAGCTGAAGGGAAAGTATAAGGATAATGAAGCCATTGAGTTTTCTTTTGACCTAGAAAGGGATGTCCCAGAGGATGTTGCACAAGAGATGGTAGGTAGACACATTTTAATATGAACTGCTTGTTAATGCTAAAGCTTTATCTGCCTTATAAGTAATAAACTCAGGATTTTCCTGATAAGAACTACCCCACTTTTCTAGGTGTGGTTCTTTTAATGTTGTCTATGTTGTTAAATTTATAAGTGTGTAAAAAGTCATAATGCACTGCTCAGAAAAACTTAAGGGAAGACTTAATCATCACAGTCTAACACCAAATCAGTTAAGCTTCAGGGATATCAATCTGTCCAGTTAGGAAGCATAAGGAATTGTGAATCAACTTCACCTGCTTTGGTACAAATGAAAATGACAACAGGTGCACTGGAGAGGCAACAGAAAGATAAACCTCAAAAAGGGAATGGTTTTGCAGGTGGTGACCACAAATGATTGTCCTTATCCTTCCTGACTGATTCTTCTCTAGTTTTGCATTTTGCTATTGTCGTTTTCACTACTGCTCAGGGAATCCCACTCCTCCAGGATGGCACATCCTTAAGTGCCATCGCAAAAAGGTTTGTTGTGTCTCCCACCTCAGTCTCGAGAGCATGTAGGAGATACAGGCTGTTTCATGAGGAGAGGTGGGCAGTAGGAGAACATCAACATGGCAACAGGACTGGTATCTTCTCCTTTGTTTGAGGAGGAGCAATGCTGGAGCCTTACAGAGTGACCTCCAGCTGGCTAATCGTATGCATGTTTCTGACTAACTGCCAGAAATGATCTGCATGAGGGCCCAACGACCTGTGCTCACAGCCCTGGGTTCCTCCTGGTGCAGGAAAATGGCCAGCCTCATGTTGCCACTGTGTGTAGGTAGTTCCTGGATGATGAAGGTCTTGATGCGATTGACTCTCTCGCATGTCCCCCAGTTCCCACCTTTATGTATTGGTGCATGCAACGCTGCCAAATAGCATCTCATAGTGTCCAGAAGCTCACTGATGTCCTGATCCAAATCTGGGAGAAGATCCTCCCAACAAGGATACCATCCAGGTCTCATCAGTAACATGCCCATATGTTGTCGGGAGTGCATACAGGCACCTGGTGACCATACACGCTACTGAATCATTATGAGTTGCCGTGATAAAATTCACCCAAGTTGGATCAGCCTATGATTTCAATTTTTGACTTGGATTTTTGTTAGTCTATCGCACCATTGCATATTGTGCTTTAAAGAAAATATTTTGATATATAAAATTTACCTATGCTTAATATTGATTTAATTTACCCATAACTTCCTGTTAAGGCTAGTTGTTTATGCATGCTTTTTCATTGCTGTTTCTATGCAAGTGTGGGAAGAGGGTGCCTTGATTTCATCCAAGTGTTATCTTGAGATAACCTCTTTGTTTTCTTTCTCCAGTGGTAAATTTTTATTTTGGAAAAAGCGTGCACTCAAAATAATCACAAACTGTAAAGTATGGCAGTCCTGGGACTTTTCTGTCTTTTTTAAAAGTGAAATAATTTTTTTAAGTGATTGTAGTATGGGATATTCTAATAAATAAGGATGTGTCAAATTCATTTTATTCATGGTGTTCAAAATAATTTTGAAGAAGAAGAAAGCATTTTTGGCATCCATTTACCTTGTTTTATTTTCTTTGTTTTTTCCCAGGTTGAGTCTGGATATGTGTGTGAAGGTGATCACAAGACCATGGCAAAAGCAATTAAGGATCGTGTTTCGCTCATTAAGCGTAAACGAGAGCAGCGTCAGTTAGTACGTGAGGAACAAGAAAAGAGAAAACAAGAGGAGCAACAAGTGGAACTCCAGAATCAGCTGGGACACACAAGTTCTACCCAGTCTGCACAGGGCCAGCAGGCAAATGTATCTGCCACCGTTTCAAGCACAGTCACTACCTCGACCACTGCTACTATCTCAGCAGGCCTGCCAGCTCAGGTGGAGCCAGAGGAGCCAGAAGCTGACCAGCACCAGCAACTTCTTTACCAGCAAGCTGGTGTTTCAGTTGCATGTATGCTGTTTTGTTAGTCTGGTGACATACAGTTTTTGTAAAGTTATTAGTTTGTTTTTTTTTTTAATCTGTTTATCATCAGTGGCAGGATATTTTTAATTTGATAAGTAATACTACTGCATCTGGTATGTTGCATTAGTTTAACATGAAACAGATAATGATATAAAAAATCATTTTTTACATCTAAGATAAGGAAGTTGTGGTTTAAGTTTGCTCAATTTTTTTGTTTTAAAGATGAAACATTTTACTTTTCTCATTAAAAATATTACAGATTGGCTAGTTAATAGCTTTGAGCTAATTTGTTCATGTGTTTATTCATCTAAAAGACTTGTTTTTAATTGTCTTATCGTAAATATTATTAGTCTTATGATTTCTAGTGCATTTTAAATTCACAAAATTCAGAGGAAGCAGTTAGATGACATTTTTAAATGCTGCTAAGTTAAAATGAAAGCATAATATCTTGCAAATTGCTGTGTTAAACACCAACTACTAATCAGAAGAGCGTGCATACCTGTAGTTTGTTTAAAAAGTGCTGTTTAAAAAGTAACTAATAAGAAGAATAGCATTAATAGTAAAAATGTTTTATTGTTTCCTCAGCTGATGGTACAGTTGACAGTGGACAGGGCTCATCTATTTATTCAGAGTCTCATCTTAGTCAGCAAAATTTATCTTATGGTTCGCCACCTGATCCAGTTCTACCTAGTCAAGTCCCAGGATGCACATCAACATCTGTCCAGCAATCCCAGTTGGGAACAATGTCATCATCATTATTACAGCAGCCAGTAGTGGTAAGTCCAGCCACTCAAAGTAATATGATTTCTTTAGGAAAGCATATCGAATTTTTAGTGAAGTTTTAACACTCCTCCAGGCAAAAAGTACTGCATTTGGTCTTCGTTCCCACCTGTTGCCTCTCTGTGTAATATAGTTGACTCATCAATAAGAAATGCCAAGATTGGCTTATCATGAACCAGCAATTAGGAATGAGCTAGCCAGCAAACAACTGTTAGGGTGAGTAATGTAGAGTGAATGAACAGTAAGCAGCACACACCCTTCCTCTCCTAGAATTCACTGTCCTTCCTAAAACCACAGGTGCACCCTGCCAAAATTGTTAGTCACCCAGGAATGTCACTCTCCCAAGACCTCAAATGATACATTAGAATGAAATAAAAAAGAATTAAAAATTTGTATGTTTTTATAATATAAATTGGTAAGAAGTTATATACAAGTGAAGTGCAAAACTTGTAACTTAAGAGAGGTTCATTTTTAGTAAATTAAAAAATCCGTTCAGTTATTTTGGGCAGATTTTATTTTGTTTGTACTGATTTTTACCACAGGTACTATATGTGTGCTCCATAGTACAGGTGTTAATTTTGGAGACTCATATTTAATTTTTTTTTGTTTTTCTCACACCTTTTATTATAACACATCTTCTGGTTTGAACTGTTGAGTACTAATTGTCTTCAGGAGTGTTAAATCATTAAGTGAAAGAGCATTACATTTTTAGTAGGTTTAGGTTTTATAGATCTGGAAAATATACATATAAATGTTCCACAAATATGTTTCTGATGCTTTTTTTTTTGGTTTCTTATTCTTTGAGGAAAGTTAAAACAATATAGAATATCATTGGGAATTACAAAAATAATAAATCTGGTCATCTTTAAATGAAAGAACAAAATGTTAGATTCCTAGTTTTGCATAGTAGTTCTTAGATGTAGAAATTCTTTATATTTGCTGTTTTTAACTTCAAGACTTGTATTATTGATGACATAGTTTACGAGGAAAGACTGAATATACTACAGTGTTTTAAACCAAACAATATCTTGTCAAAATCTTATTAAAATCAGGATGGTATTTTTGGATACCACATGTTTCTGTGGTTTTAATATCATTATAGAATGATGCATGCAATATGTAGTCCCAACTCTTCTCACTTTTCAATCGAGCATTGCTTAATGCAACAAAACCCGTCCTTGCATCCTTGTTTAATCCTTTCTTAAATTTATGTAAAATGTAACCCCATTTTACTGTTTTTTAATGTAGTGCATTCGTTATTTTGAATATGATTTTCTGTGTGTTCTTTTGAAAAAAAAAAAGTGGCCAGTTTTTAAATTAGAAATGTGCATCTTTTAAAATTTGATTTTTTACTGGATAGGAACACTTCCCCCTCCCCTTTTTGTTATTGGTTTTATGTTATAGATCTGTTTCTGATGGTTATTGAGAATGCACAATACTAACCAACCTTTATATTGTTCTTTCTATCCCTGTGATGTGTGATCAGCACAGCATATTTCATTTTAAGCTGCTGTGCTGTACACACAGTGCTTCATAGTAGAGCTTGCAGTATAGTTTTAAATGACTGCTATAGTTATTATAGCTCCTAGAGATAATTAAATACTGAACACACACCCATTGCCAATGATTAAGCTTTTGCACTTAGCCAAAAATGTATCCACAAAATAATTCAAAATACAGACAATGTTGGAGATAGTTGCCAATTGACAAATATATTTTCTGTTAACATAATTTCCCTTAACTGTACTACAGTTCATAGACAAATGGTCACTCCAGTGGTGCTTCTCAAAATATAATTAACTTTTATTTTCTTATATACTATTCAACATTATTTATAATTTGAAAACCACTATAAAGCAAAGCAAGTATTACTAGGTTTGATCATATTTGCCCTTTATACATTGTAGAATACTGTACATAACACTGAGGAATTAACTCAACAGATAGCATGCACAAGGGCTACTAATACGTATTGTGCAGTTCGAAACAACATGTGGGAGAGTGTTTAATTTTTTAGTTTAGTCATTATGTTAAATTCATTGGAAATTAAGTGGTGAAAAGAAAATGATTCATTACTTTATACTGTAATATTGTTTGTATAGTGCATCGCTGTTGTGTCCATTAATGTTCCGAGTTTTCATTAATCTCTGCAAAATATTCTAAGATAGCCTACATACCATATATTTCAAGACTAATACTAGCTTAAATGAGAAGCTTCGACTTGCGTAGCAGACACATAACACTTTTTAGGACCTGTATTGTCACCTCAAACTGTTGTATATCCATTGGTTTTTAAAAAGAATATACTTAGATAAGCTTTCTTCCCTTTGCTTGTCATATATATTTATATAACCACCTTAGTCCTTACTGTGGCACTAGTTGTGCCTGGATATTTGGTATAAGTAATTTAAAGCAAAAAAAAAAAAAAAATCTTTTAAATCTTTATTAGATTAATAGAGAAACCGAAATAAATTCTACCTCAGTAATTTTTTTTTGTGCTCTTTTCTTCACAAGACTCTTCGTCTGTCCAAAGAATTAATGTTCTGATGCTTACAAGCTCCTATCTTGTAGTCTCTGAAACTAACATAGAGAAGTGTAAACTTTCCCATCTCATCACTTAATGCATCTTTTAACATATTTTGTAAAGCATTTCACCTTGTTGTCAGATACCATCCGAAACTTGAGTGCATTCTGTTTTAATTATCACAGTACACCAAAGAGTGTTCTGTTTTCTTTTCTCATTTGTTGGATTCATTGGTGTTTTGTTTCCATTCCTCCAGCATCGCCGTGGTCGTAGCATGTCGGTTTGTGTGCCTCATCTTTCTGCCATCCCTGTCCTGTCTTGTCCATTCAAGCGACCCTCTACTCCACCTCCTGCACCTTCCTCTGTTCCCCTTTCACCATGCCTCAGAAGTACATCTGAAGAAACCTTTGCTGGAAGGCTTTCTAAAGCACTGGAATGTGTCCTACCCATACGCTCAGCCCTTCCACGCCAGCAGCGGAGAGCCAGTCTCCCAGCACTCCTTGCCAGCCCTGTATGTTTGTCTGTGTACAGCACAGGTTAAGTGATCAGTGTCTCCATATAATGTCTATCAAGGGACAGCAAATTAACTTAAAAACAAATATTGTGAGAGATGTGGAGGAAGAAAAGTAGGAGTGTTAGTAATAATATACAGTACAGTGAAGTTCTTACTTACATGTCTGACCAACAAGCAACATGTCTCTGCTCTCCAGTGCCATGATGAAACAAGAATGCATTAAAATACATGGCTTTGTTTTATTTAATTGAAAACACATTTTGGCTTACCTGGTGTACTCTTCTTTTTTTTTTTTCTAACTGTGTTCAGTCATACCCCTAGTGCCTAAATCTGTGTGAAGGGAGAGTAAAAAAAAAAAAAAAAAACACAACCTGAGAGAAGCTCCACTATTTGTACAGTGTTAATGCTAGGGATTTACGCATATAATGGCTCAAGATCGCACAGTGAGTTTAATTTTTTAACTTTAGTTGTTCTAAATGGAATTTAATACCCATGGATTTGACCAAAGTAAAATTTGTTTTAGTTTTATGTGGTCTTCTTTTTTGTTTTCCACAAATAAAAATATGCATATAAAGATGATTACTGGGCATTCATTATAATGAAAAGCATTTTTTTTGGTTTATACGTAATTACCCATTAAAAATACATACTTGATGTTTAATTTGTAATGGGACCTTTCGAAAGTGGGCTGTGTCTCCTATAAAACCTTTTGCCTTTCCTTACCTTTGCAGTTTTAGCTGATGCTTTATTCTTAGTTTTGTGACTGGTTAAGAGACCTGCATATGGTCACATAATATGTAAATGATGGGAAATAAGCCTGCACTTTAGTCACTAAGCTACATATGTGATATTGGTGATTTTTTTTTGTTTTTTATTTAGAAAAATCTGTCTTCAAAATCAGAAAATCTTTATCTATATATAATATTGATAAGACCCAGCCAGGTATTGCTTAATTCTTATAAGATGTGATCCTTAATCATAAACAGACTTAGACCACTACCTATATAATTATAGTAATAGTGTAGTAGTGGAACAAGTCAGAGCTAAGAGCAATAATATTGCTTTATGATAAAAGAAAAGTTTTAGTTATTTGCTGTCCCATTGATAAGATCATTTGGAGCCCTGAGTTCACATTAAATACAGTCTGCACGCTACATTAGTTTATACTGGAAAAATCTGCTTTTCAGGTTTACTTAAGAAATTATAAAATTGCTTGTATTTTTATGAATGATTTTATTGGGATTCTTTATACCTCACTTTATAGCTCATATTACATAATTAATTTTTTACTTACATGTATTAATAATTGGAAGTGCAGTGGACTCAATCAGACAAATTTAACTCTTAGATAAAGAAAACTTTAAGTAATAAAAATTAATGTCTAAATTTACCCTTCAGCTATCATTGTAATGCTGCATAACAATGGTCCATACATTAGCAACAAGTTTAATATAGTTATAGAACAGAGAAATTGATGTATGTCATGGTCTTATAAAATATAACATTGATATTATATCAGTGTAATTGACATATTATGAATGTTTCTCATTATTTGAAATTCAGGCAGTTTGCACCCAATTGAAAAAAGGTCTCGTTCCCCATACAACTAATTGTATATTGAGGACAGTCAAAGGAATAATTTGAAAAGCTTAAAATTTCACAGTGAAGAATAGGACTTATTTGTTTTTTACTTTAACTATGACTTACATAAACAGACATTTACAGAAATGCATTAGATTTTGATTTGTTTTAATAAGTATTGTATATTAGCATAACTTTTTTAACATGAAATTATTCAAATATAACTGAAAATATAAAGCAGTTTTTCCATTTTCAAAATTATACTGTGTGCAGTAACTGTATTTAATAACACTTTGATTCTTACATCTTTTATGTGTATTTTGTTGTGTTTTTGTGGCACTCACTCCTGTAGGAAAACCTTCATTCTATAATGTCTACATCTGTAGAATTGACAGGCTTTTCATGTGGAAATGTTGTCTTTTGTTTTCTTTTAAAAAACTTATCTTGTTCATATTAATGCAGCCACAGACTACGATGCACCCATACAGGGGAGCCCCTGCATTCTCAGATACCCAGGTCATTTTTCCGGACAGGCCTATCTCCTTCTCTCCGCCTCCTGCTTGTCCTCCCAAAATGGCTATTAACCAGAGGCGGAAAAGCACATCCTTCTTAGAAGCTCACAACAGACAGTTCCAACCAGCTTCCTGGAATCTTGGCTACTCTCTTCATTCATTTGGTGGTGAAAATGTGAAAAGAACTTCAGAATCTCTGCTTATTATGCCTGGAATAGGCCCACATTGGTCGGTAACAGAACCTGTTCACATACAAAACAATGTGTCATCTGATAACCTGAATAAAATGCAAAGAACAGATCTTGTAATTCATGATGACACTATGCAGAGATTTACTCATTCTGCCATGATGACGAGAGGTGTTCAGGCAGTTCCGGATAAGTATGGCATAAATCTGACAGTTCATCCATTAAAGCAAATTAGTCTTAACCAGCAAGTGCATCCTTCTGGAGGCCTTAATTGTGACTTTCCTCAATTTGACCAAACTTTTCATCCACCTAAGGTACAAAGTATGCAGTTGGATCACAGCACTGTAACTCCTTTTCTGCCCGCTTCTCTGTGCTCTGGATCTACAAATCCCACTTCCACAGATGGAAACCTTTGGTATCAACACATTTCCTTCCCACATTCAGCACCACCTGTATTAACATCCACAGATGACAACATAAGCAGTGGAGGTAGCTCTGTTTTTGAATTCCATGTTCACAACATGCCAATGGAAAATACTGGCTTTACATCTCCCCAAAGAATGTACAGAAGTCGACGAGGTTCCACGGATTTCAATTTAGAGGATTCTTCCCAGTCTGCTCAAAGCAATGGGCATTGTAGTCGACTGCAGCCTGTTACAGAGGAGCAATATAACTACACAAGTCCAGAGCTTCCTTTACCACCAGGAAATGTATTGCTGCATGGTATCATAGATCACAGCCCAGAACTTTCCAGTGACTCATCACAGTTTACCTCCTCAGACACAGGAGAGTTTATGTCCCCACCACCTCATGGAGTTTTTTCTGGAACTCTTGGAGATGTGTCATATGCTCAACCAATGCCTCACAGTTATTTCGGTGTAGGCCACCAAAACTTTACTGCTTCACATTCTAGTCAGTCATCTATGTTACTTCTACATTCTGCTGATTCAGGTGGACTAATGTCTCAACGTCATGTCTTGGAAGGTTCCTGGGCTACAAATTCATCCTTAAATCAAGCTGTTGCAAAGGATAGTAGATTCACTGAATCTCCTATGGCTCATTGCCTTTCTTTGGTACTTAAAAAGTTTTCAAAATATCTTTCAGTTCTACCTTCAGTTTGTCTAAGTTTTAGCCCTTTCCATCTGAGTAATTTTTGACAAATTATTCTCAAAACTTATTTTAAAGAATTAATGCATTTGTTTCTTTAACACACTGTAGATAAGTGTGAAATATGCCCTCATTTCATAAAACAAATACTCTCTACTAAGTGAAAAAGTTGTTTTTTTAAAGCATTTATTTTATTGGCCTCTCTGGGTACACCTGTAGATGCATATACTGTAGTTAGGCCACCTTAAAAGGTAATGTGTTTGTGTATTTGTATATCCATTCACTTAAAAATTCTTCCTTATTTGAATAAATGTTTAATTATGTACTCTTTAAACAGCATTCAATCTGAATTTAGGTTCTGTATGTTTAAAATTAATGTAGGCAGGCATAAAATATCAAAGACTATGTAACTGTCTGACCTTTGGTGCTTGCAGTTTCACACTTACATTAATTCTCAATTAAGCAGGTGATGTAGGATTTATGAGTACCTCAAAAACTAGTTTAGCCTGTATTTGATTAATGTTTTCTAGTTCTTTGAGCATAAGCTTCAACACAGTAGTTCATTTAAAGTAAAAAGAGTAAAAACTATTCGCCATACAGTTTTAAAGCATAATGTGCTCTGAATCTGCTGGTTAATACTCAGAGAGGCAGATGAAATCCAGCATTTATTAAAGAAGTGATTCTGGTTGGAAATCATTAAAACAAACATACAAATTTAAAAACACGTGCTGACTCTCAAACATATAATATAAACTGGAATATTTGGTACTTTACCAATCTGAACACTGTTGAATTTGCTTCTATGGTAAAGTCTAAATTCAGTATAACCCTTAGGATATTAGTTCTGAACTAATTAGTCCCAGTCCTGTGAACGTAAATAATAGGTTTATAATAATACAATTTTTGTCCCTTCCTTGCAATTGTTAGCTTGTTGTTTTTCTGTCCCCTCTTTACCCCTCTTTGCTTTCTTCATTATTCTTAACTGGAAGAGAAAGGTAAGCTCAGCACAAGCAGTGGTGCAATTACACTGTAGCACTGTAGATATCATTTCTTGCCAGAAATGTTCTAGAGGTTACTGCTGTAATAATCTTTCTTCTAGATATATTACCCGTAAAATGCACATTAATTCCCATGATGTGCTAATATTACGAATGAAATGCAAGCAACATAGAAACAGTTGCATCAATAGTAGAATGGAAATCATATTTAAATAACGTACTGTATATACAGTATGTTTTACTTATTTCTTGTATCTTTTTGTGTTTAGATATGTGTTCATTTAAGTACATTTGCGCTTAATGTTGAAGTGGTGTGTGTGTGTGTGTATGTATATATATATATATATATATATATATATATATATATATATAATATATTATATATATATATATATATATATATAGAGTTCTGTATCTATCCATTTCGACAATTATCATGATATAGATTCATATTACTGTTTCCATTTTTAAAGAGTGTCTATCCTAATATATTCTGAATAAACAAGTTAAAATAAAAAATATTAGTAAGCAGATCAGATTTATTTTTAAGAAAAAGCACTAACTATATGCATTTAACATTTCCTTAAATTCTACAATGTTTTTGATTTTCAAGTTTTCAGAATGATTGCACTTGCAGTAGCTCAAACTAACAAGGAAATGTATCAATGTAGAAAAGCAGTGTGCAAATATGTTAAATAGCAAACATAACACAATGCAAACCAAATATGCATTAGTCGCTGCAATAAACATCTACCTGTATTATCTATCACTTAAGAATCTCAGGGAGAACAATATCTCAAATAATTTGGGACTTTTTTTTTCTTCCTATAAAAGCAGCACACATTTTCTCTTGTACACTACAGGTTTCTTGCTAAAAAGACTCGCATATTCACTGTCTCAGGTCTGGTTGGAGCTCTTTTGCAGGTGACAGTGTTTCCTCCTGTACTAAAAACCCTTTCTGTGTCTATTGTACTGACAGAGCTATGCAGTCTAATAGCAAAAGTGCTCTGGCTTTCTTGCATTATTTCAGCCCCAGCTCTCTAGTTTGACATAGCATATTTTGAAACGAGGATCAAAGAGGGATGATATGTCCAGAATGTCATCAATAGCAGTGTCATCATATTCGTAATTGAAGCAGCTGATGACAGTAGTTTTAATGTTTGTGAGTTCTGAGTCCTTATCTGTGGCTGCAGGACCTCTTCACTAAGCAGGTGGTGCACAGGCTTCACATGTGATATACTGACATGTGATTCCTCTGGCAATACATCTGTGAAACTAACCAGTGGATCTGGAGCATTGTGGACATACTCAAGGATGTCAGTGTGTTGCCATGTGGACACAACTTCTCCAGCACTCCATTGTATGATGGGCACCCAATCTTGCTGGAAATTCTGTAATCAGTTTATGTTTTGGCTAGATTAAAACTTCTCTTGAGCTGCTGCCAGATCCCTCCCAAGTTTTTTTTTTTTTTTTTATATATATATAAACATTAACACCTGTAGCTCTTTCAATTCTGCTACCTCTTCCAGCTCTTTATGTAGCAATAAAAAAATATTAATTTATTATTGATTAACAGTTGTAGAAGAAGCAACTTGGTCGTGGCATATTATGTTAGTACTGAAAATTTAATCTAAGCAGCACAATACAAAGAATATTCACAACAGTAAATTAATTAACTAATAACATTCACTTACCAAATGCTAGGTGCGATCTATGTCCGAAAGAGGGTCCAATTTTCAGCGACACAGCCTTGACAATGTTCGTTCCGTTGTCTTTTGTAATAGATACCTGGAGGTCCTATCTAAACCCTCAGGATGACAAGACATCCTCAAGTGCCATTGTGATCTTGAGCTTCTGTCATGTGATCCACAATATGTACAGTGGGGCAAAAAAGTATTTAGTCAGCCACCAATTGTGCAAGTTCTCCCACTTAAAAAGATGAGAGGTCTGTAATTTTCATCACAGGTATACCTCAACTATGAGAGACAAAATGAGAAAAAATTTTTCCAGAAAATCACATTGTCTGATTTTTGAAGAATTTATTTGCAAATTATGGTGGAAAAAAAATTATTTGGTCAATAACAAAAGTTCATCTCAATACTTTGTTATATACCCTTTGTTGGCAATGATAGAGGTCAAACGTTTTCTGTAAGTCTTCACAAGGTTTTCACACACTGTTGCTGGTATTTTGGCCCATTCCTCCATGCAGATCTCCTCTAGAGCAGTGATGTTTTGGGGCTGTCGCTGGGCAACACGGACTTTCAACTTCCTCCAAAGATTTTCTATGGGGTTGAGATCTGGAGACTGGCTAAGCCACTCCAGGACCTTGAAATGCTTCTTACGAAGCCACTCCTTCGTTACCCGGGCGGTGTGTTTGGGATCATTGTCATGATGAAAGACCCAGCCACGTTTCATCTTCAGTGCCCTTGCTGATGGAAGGAGGTTTTCACTCAAAATCTGACGATACATGGCCCCATTCATTCTTTCCTTTACACGGATCAGTCGTCCTGGTCCCTTTGCAGAAAAACAGCCCCAAAGCATGATGTTTCCACCCCCATGCTTTACAGTAGGTATGGCGTTCTTTGGATGTAACTCAGCATTCTTTCTCCTCCAAACACGACGAGTAGAGTTTTTTCATCTGACCATATGACATTCTCCCAATCCTCTTCTGCATCATCCAAATGCTCTCTAGCAAACTTCAGACGGGCCTGCACATGTACTGGCTTAAGCAGGGGGACACCTCTGGCACTGTAGGATTTGAGTCCCTGGCGGTGTAGTGTGTTACTGATGGTAGCCTTTGTTACTTTGGTCCCAGGTCATTCACTAGGTCCCCCCGTGTGGTTCTGGGATTTTTTCTCACCGTTCTTGTGATCATTTTGACCCCACGGGGTGAGATCTTGCGTGGAGCCCCAGATCGAGGGAGATTATCAGTGGTCTTGTATGTCTTCCATTTTCTAATAATTGCTCCCACAGTTGATTTCTTCATACCAAGCTGCTTACCTATTGCAGATTCTGTCTTCCCAGCCTAGTGCAGGTCTACAATTTTGTTTCTGGTGTCCTTTGACAGCTCTTTGGTCTTGGCCATAGTGGAGTTTGGAGTGTGACTGTTTGAGGTTGTGGACAGGTGTCTTTTATATTGATAACGACTTCAAACAGGTGCCATTAATACAGGTAATGAGTGGAGGACAGAGGAGCCTCTTACAGAAGAAGTTACAGCTCTGTGAGAGCCAGAAATCTTGCTTGTTTGTAGGTGACCAAATACTTATTTTCCACCATAATTTGCAAATAAATTCTTTAAAAATCAGACAATGTGATTTTCTGGATTTTTTTTCCCTCATTTTGTCTCTCATAGTTGAGGTATACCTATGATGAAAATTACAGGCCTCTCTCATCTTTTTAAGTGGGAGAACTTGCACAATTGGTGGCTGACTAAATACTTTTTTGCCCCACTGTATATGATGTGTGTGTGTATGAGCGTGCGTTTGTATATATAAACTTTTTTTCCCCGTTTATTCTAAAATCATATATACACATTTGTTTTTGTCTTTGAAACTCTTTTTTGGCAGTAACTATACCAGTTCTCAATTTCTTTGATACCTTTTGAAGTATAGTAGATAAAAACAAGAGTTCTTTAACAGCATGTCGGAATGCTATGCACCAGAATTCCACAAATTGCATTTTTACTTTGCCTCATCCCTTCCAAGTGATAAGACTCTACCTCTTTCGCTCACAGCCCTGTCACAGATCTAGATTAAAGTACATTAATTTTGGTTTCTGTTGAACAGATTATCACAAGATTTAAAAAAATGGTAGATCGTATAATAAGTAATGTAAAAAATATTAACTGCAGAAAATTGGGGAGCAAGATTCACGCACCCATCCTTATCAACTATAATAACCATGTAATTGAATAAATGAGTTAAGAAAATGCCTGATTGAATGAATGAAATGAGATGGTTCTTCTCCAGAAAGGTTATTGTGGTGTTTGTATGCATTGCATATGAATAATTAAATCTACACATGCAGCTGTGACATGCAAGTAATTCCTGTTACACTGCATTTATAGAAACATAAATGTCACATAAATTAAGGATGACCTCTATATGTGGTCAGCGTGTGTGTGTATTTGTAATTTTCTATATGTCAGAAGAGACTGTATATTTAATGAATATTTGTTTATATTATTCCATATCACAGTTAATGTAAGTAAAGATATATTTGAAGACTATATGTCAGATTATGCATCATTAAAATAATTTAATATTTTTATGTAACATTCTTGCTCTTAAACAGCCCCAGATTTCCAGCCAGCAGCATTCAAATACCCTGTCCCTTCCAGCTAATACTCAGCTGCAGATTGCTGCCTCTCAGCAGGTAATGTTTTTTTGGTATAATTTCCTTTATATTTTGTCTTAGATTGATTATTTATTTATTTGGTATGTTTGCATCATTTTTTGTGAGTTTTTGGTTTCTGTTGAAATAATTATTTTAGAAATTGTCTGGAGTCCTTGAAATGCAGGTATTACACAAGATATTTGAGTTTTTAACATGGGAGGGAAAAATACTATTCCAAAATAGTTATGTGCTGCAGTATATTTTTTACAATATGTGTCATGAAATTGTTATTAACTGGACTGTCTTTAGGTTCTTTATGCCTTTTCTTTTATAATTGATAACTCTGAAACCATTGCAGATATTTCCTTTTTTGTGATCTTTTTCTGGTAGGATAAATACTGCAATGAGCTATTGGATGTTTATGCTTGTTTATTATTTGTTTTTAAACTTTAGTTCATAGGAATTTAATTATGCTGGATCCATTTTAATTAAACTAAAAGATTTGTGCTGAATCAGTTTCATCAATGTCTTTGAGAATATGTAAGGCCTGGCCTGGCTTAAATCCCTCAATGCCTTTTCTTTTCAGAACTAAGGAGGTTTAATTTCTTTGCCTGTCAGAGCTAGACACTTAGTTCCTATGCAGTCTTGGTTGGTTTTGTTTGCACAGCTTTTTTTTTTTTGTTTTTTTAATTATAGTGTGGCGACCAGATCTTCTTTACAGAGCTCTTGTGAAATAAAAATAAACTGACAGCATCCATTTGTTTCCTTTTCTCCATATGTTGTTCTTAAATACACTCATCCTTCGTTCTTTGATAATAGATTACAAAATAGTGAATACCTGTTTTTCTTAACCCATCTATTGTAAGAGCTAGGAGTAAATGAATACTCCACCCAAAAATAATACGTTCTTTATATGCTACTTATACCATGTACTTTGTAGTGGTTAATGAGGGAAAAAAATGTATCTGGTGTTTTCATGCAGAAAGTAGAGAAAAAAGTATTTGACATAATAGAAGCCAATAGTGATCCAGTGCACAATGGTAAACAATGTGAAAAATTCCATGGAAAAAAGAAAAAAAAAATCTCACATTACTAGTGTCACATAATCCACATATCTGTTATCCAGTGGTATGCTCAAACTGTGCATTTAAAATACTTTTAAATAATTACTTCTAGAAAACTTGGCATACACATCCTAAACTGTAAACTAAAGCCATTTGGGAATGACTTTTGAATTGAAGACCCTCCTCTTCTTGTCATTTGTTGGCCAAGAGTTCTGTCTTCAGTACAAAGACTACCAAAATGCTTTTAGTTTCCTGTTTTTGATTTGTGCTGGTTATTCCAAAAGTTCTCCAAATCTGATATGAGTGTGTATAGACATCAATCTTGAATGTGCCCTGCATATTTCTGCAGAGACTTACGTGACCTTGCTGTGCTACCACACATTATTTCAGTGCAGACTGTCTGGGAATTTGTCAGCTAATAATGGCAAGAAAGAGAAACAAACTATAAAATTGTAGCTGTATCTGAGAGCGAGATGTTAAAACATGGATAAATTTGTTGATACCTTTACCTGCTCATTGAAAAAGTACTACATTCCTCCTGATTAAATGAAAAGCAATTATCCCATGTATACCTGCATGCCTTGGATATATCTTTCAGTTAAGCAAAGCAAATGTGAAAAGAGATATAGTATTGGTTATTCTGTAAAGATTTTCTCTGCATCCACATGGCAGGTCTATGTAGGGGAAGGTGGTGCGGGCTGAATGCATAAGAACTGGCAACGTAGAGCAGCGTGGATCAAAACAAACCTTAAAGGTCCCCCCAAGAACCAGGAAACCTGTAAGACCCTGTCAAATAATAATCTATATATATAATTCACTAAGCAGCCGACCATGGCACGCAAGACAGAGATCATGGGATACGCATGACAGAGCCACGCCCGCCAACTCACAGCAAGTGAGGATGTGTTTGGTGAGGTGTTGGGGGCGGGCACATGAGCAAGCAGTGCCTCGAGAGCGAGGGTGGACGTGGGAGGAGGGTTAGAGTTGGCGGGCGGGGCTCTGTCATTCGTATCCCATGGTCGGGCGACTTGGTGGATTATATATAGAAAAACAGCCGGAACCGAAAAGAACAATGAAAAGTCAACGTGGCTCAGAGGTGCATGTGGACTGTAGCAGAGACGAAAGCAACTGAGGCGGTGTTTGGTGTGAGGTGTTGCGTGCGGGCACATGAGCAGGCAGTGTGCATGCCTCGAGAGCGAGGGTGGACGCGGGAGGAGGGTTAGAGTTGGCGGGTGGGGCTCTGTCGTGCGTATCCCATGATGTGGGAGGAGGGTTAGAGTTGGCGGGCGGGGCTCTGTAGTGCGTATCCCATGACATGGGAGGAGGGTTAGAGTTGGCGGGCGGGGCTCTGTCGTGCGTATCCCATGGTCTTAGAGTTGGCAGATAGAGGCATATCTTTTTGAAACTTTGGCCCTGTGCCTTATTAATTGTCATTGCAAAGGCTAATCTAACAGGAAATTCTCTGCATGTAAAAGTAAAAGGCAAATTTGAATCTGATGGGGTCAGGAAATTGTCTGCGTGTAAAAGTAAAAGGCAGATTTGAATCTGATGGGGTCAGGGAAATCCGGGAAATAAGGACAGTTTGTAAGGTAGCAGCTGTGATAGTTTTACACTCCAGTACATTGCGATGAATGCTGGTAACAGTCAGGCAAGCAAGCCAACAAAAACACTATGCTCTTAGTATGGTATGAATCAGGTTTTTGTAGACAAAGGTTTTCCCTGTTCCTGCAGGACCATCTAAGAAGAAGCATGTTTGTTGCGGATGGGAACCGCTGTATGCATCATGTAAAACAGTTTGCGAGGGTGGACACGGTCGTGCGTATCCCATGACGCGGGAGGAGGGTGTATCCTCAAACCCACCCCATTTGGACAACTGTGTCTTTCAGGAAGTGTTCATCCATCCATAAATAATTATGTGGCATATGCTACGCTGCGGGTTGGCTAGTAACAAAATATTTATTACTATTTAAAAAGCATTTGTCTTCTTGATGGAAGGAAAAAGTTAATAAACAAAAAAAGACGTGCAAGCCGCAAGAGATGCAATTTGAAAAAACTGTGTGGCATGTCCTGTCAGTACTCCCAAGGACTGGAACTCTGTGAGCTCAATGATTTATTCTTATTTTATTATTGTACATATTGCTAAGCTGTGGCCATTTGTTGCATACATCATCAGTACAGGAAAGGTGACAGGCGAGTGACTGCTACTTCTGCAGCTACACCATTACTTCTCTCACCGCTTCTGAGGGTATCATTCTGTGGCTGGTATTGCTGCTGCAGGTACATGATAACCAAAGGGCATATGTCATTTTCCTATGACCCTCATGCTGTAAGTATGAATGGTCTCAGGTCATTTGACTGTAAATCAGCACATGACTCTATATGCTTTCAGAATGCTGCTGTGAAAGACCTCTAATGCTAGTTGTGTATCTCATGTCCAGATGTACTGTACAAGAATACTTTTGGTAAATTTCATTACTGATGAATATGTTAAAATGCACTACAGTCACACTGAATTTAAAATTACCAATATACTCAAGTGCCAGTCAGTCGTAATTTAATCACATTTTCAAAATACATTGAGCAGTGATCAATAAATACCAGCTTGTTTATCATAACTGGATAGCATGACAACTTTTTAGTTAATACACATTCTGCTGTCTTCTCATGTCCCAAAGAAGTTTGTGCTTGTTTAACTCAGTGTTGTCCCACTCGTATCCTGGTGGGCTACAGTGGCGGCAGGTTTACCTTCTTACCAATTTCAGTGACCAATTTCTGCTGTCAAGAGACTTCTTTTCAATTGCCCTGTCTTTTAACACTCAGTCCTCTTAATTGGCTCTTAAATGAGAGCCAGACAAATCTGAAATGTGAAGTGAGCCAACAGATCACCAGCTAAGATTGAAACTCCAACCAATTTCTAAATTTGAAGCTTATTCTTGCTGTTGATTAAACCTTTTATTTAGTTCCATGGTTTGTTGGTGTTCTCATTCTGCCTCACAAGACTTTTCCTAAACTGTTGATTTTCTTTTTCAAGAGCACAGTCAATATTTCGCTGACCTGAGTAGATTGTTAATACTGAGACCATCACCTCTCTTATTGCATGATATTGCATGATGGGCACAGGTTAGCTGGTAATGTGTTGGCTCATTTTGTATCTCATAATTGTTTAGCTGCTGTATTTAAAAAAAAAAAAAAAACAAAAGAAAACAAATTAAGCGGTGTGAGTTTTAAGTAGCAAGTCAATTAAAATGAAGGCAAAAGTTAGAGACCAATTTTTTGCTAATTAATTAAGACAGAGGTTAGAATAAAACCATGATGGTAGTTGGACACTCCTGAACTTCAACTGATGTCTCCATGTGGTGTCTGGTTGCATGTTTGATAGATTTGCATTTTTTAACACTAGAATTCCTGAAGCCTATGAAAAAACTCATAATCCCTTTGCGCCTCTCCAGCAGCATCTTTTGTTTTGTAAATGTGTCGATCAGCACTGGCAGTTCAGCTTGGGCAAAAAAGTTTCTCCCGGCTCAAGCCAAAGCTCCTTATCTGCGTGTGAGGTTCCTGGAGTTGTATAGGATAAATAATACAGTATATCATTATTTGAAATACATGCATTTCATGTGTGTTCCGTGTCTACAAAGATTTGGGTAAGTGTAGGATGAAATCAAATGCGAGGCAAGAAATGCTGAACACAAACCTAAAGCAGAAACTTTTTATAGTATTAATAATAATAGCAGCTTACTACTCAAAACGCAAAGCGCCCAGTTTCGAACCCGGGACCTTCAGGTTATAAGGCAGTGGTTCTTACCTCTGCACTATTGAAGAATACATATAAACTTCCTGTCGACTGTCAATGAGCCTGTTGACTGACATTTGAGCTTGGGTTTTTAACTCATTGACAGCCACATGTAAATCAATTTTTTTTCCTTTGTTTATATTCTTGAATAAAAGCACACATATTTATTTGATATATGAACTAAAGTTTCACACATTATACAGTAGACCCCAACAAATACGTGGCTCAGGGTTCGCAGACGCAGTCGTTAGCATATTTTTCCTTAGAACCTAACTAATAATTGTTAGCGGAAACCGCAAATATCCTCCGCAATTTGTTATGTTTTTTTTCGTGGCAATACTGCACTGAAGAGAGAACAGAAAGCAACCATAGAGGAAAACGCGGCTTGGGATGGTGAAAGTAGCCAATCCGAGAGCGTACTGTACTAGAATTTGAAACTGTAACTCCCAGCAGTCCCTGCAGTGGCTTCGATTGGTCTTCTGCTGAGGGTGCAGGGGCTGCTGGGGTGAAAGGATGTCAGCGTGGCTTTTAAAAAGGGGACCGGTGACCAAAAGAAAAAAAAGTTTTTTGTAATTTGTGTTTCAAGTTCCTGTCTCTCTGCCTGCCTTCTGTTGGGTTACCTGTACTTTATTCGTTTTGTCCTGGATCATTTCATGGTTGAGGTCTGGATTGTCTGCCGTCTGCCTGTGTTAATGAGTACTGTAAGTGGATTCATTGCCATCCTGCAAAGAAAGGAGCGCTCCTGAACCCGTCTTCACCATTTCAGGAACTACCGGTAGGACTACCTTTACATTTCCATTCAACATGCGGATCTCTGGACTATCTATCTTCATCTTTACATTTTACATGTTTACATTGACTAAGATGGCGCAGACTGGTGTGGCTGGCGGTCTTCTCGTCTTGCTAATCTGTTTTAACTTTGTTTTTATGTATTAGTTTATCTCAACGGCCACTGTCGTATGATCATGATTCTTTACTTAACATATTTTCTTGCTTGCTTTCCTCTCAATTTTCATCTCCTCCGTATTATGTAAACCTCTG
This sequence comes from Erpetoichthys calabaricus, assembly GCF_900747795.2. Classification (NCBI taxonomy): domain Eukaryota; kingdom Metazoa; phylum Chordata; class Cladistia; order Polypteriformes; family Polypteridae; genus Erpetoichthys; species Erpetoichthys calabaricus. The sequence continues at coordinate 155,908,882 of NC_041394.2, read as the reverse complement.
CCTTTGTTTTATTCATCTCCTGACATTTTCACCTGGACTCCAGTGTTCACCTGTATCATTGAGCTGAATGCTTCTCGGAGACGCAAACGCACCTGCCGCCGCCATGGAAGAAGAGCCGGTATTGCTGTTAAACAACTCCGACTCAAGTCCCAGAGCTTGGATTCCCGATGCCTGCGGGTTGTCTATGATCCATCTTCTCCTGCACAGGACTCCATCCCTGGTCCATGGGCGCTGGATACTGGATTTAATTTCTCCATCTCAAGCTCTCGGGGAGTAAACGCTGCTAATCTTCGCGCGCTAACCCATGCTCGTCCTGCAGCAAGCTCTTCTACTTCTATCAAGGCTGCTCTTTTGAATGTGAAATCAGTGTCTAATAAAACTTTTATTCTGCACAACTTTATTACCTCAAATAAACTGGATTTATTTTTCATCACTGAGACCTGGATTGTAAATGGTGACTCCATGTTTTCCTGACTTGGTACCATCAGGTTATTCATTTTTAAACTCTCCTTGGCTGACTCGTTGTGGTGGGGGCATTGCCACTGTTTTTAAAAGTATGTTCTTGTGTCGGAGCCTTACAAGGGGTCCATTTAGTAGCTTCGACCGGCAACTTTTTGAAGTGTGCAGCTCCCCTTCTTTGTTGTTTGCTGTGGTTTATAGACCTCCTGTAATTAATGATATCTTCATTTCTGAGTTCTCTGATCTCCTGGCTGATATTACCTTCTCCCATGACAAAGTATTTGTTGTTGGTGATTTTAACATTCATGTTTGTTGTCAATTGAAACCTTTGGTTAATGATTTTTTATCACTATTGGACTCATTTGATTTTATCCAGCATATTAATATGCCAACTCACTCTCTCTGTCACACCCTTGAACTCATTTTTACACATGATATTTCAGTTAATAATATTGATTTATGTGATGTTTCTTTTACTGCTTACTTTTCTATAATGATGGATTTGAATATTACTATTGATGTTCCTACTGCTAGTTGTGCTCCATGCTGTTCTCGCTTTTTAAATTCTTCTATTATATCCGATTTTAAAACCATATTCTCTAGTCTTGATGTACATGTCCAATATGCTGGTATCAATGATTCTGTCTTAGAATTTAATTCTTCTTGTAAAACGGTTTTAGACTCAATTGCTCCGCTCAAGATACGCTGTAATAAGGGAAGACCTGCTCCCTGGCTAAATTAAACTACGTGACCGCTACGCTGTGCCTGTCGAACTGCGGAACAGCATTGGAAAAAAGATGGACTGATTGTTTCTAAACAGATTTTTAGGATTTCTGTTTTCAACTTCCAGATTGCAGTTAAGAAAGCTAAACATGATTTCTTCACTGATTTAGTGTCCCGTCATTCTAAGAATTCCAGGCTCTTATTTTATTCAATTAATGCGGCCATTCACCCTCATTCTGTGACCGGATTAAATAGTACTGTTCTTTCATGTGAGCAGTTTCTTTCATTCTTTGTCAGTAAAATTGATACAATCCGCTGTGGTATTGTTCCAACTGGCTATGAACTTCCTACTGTTAATCATGGCATTGTCTTGGAGTCTTTTGATCTTGTCTCACTTTCACAGTTAAAAAGTACTATTGACACCCTTAAATCTACTCTCAGCCCTCTTGATATTGTACCATCATGCCTCTTAGTGGAAGCCTTTGATGTTTTGGGTCCATCTTTACTAGCCATTATCAATGGTTCTATTAGTGAGGGGGTTGTGCCCTCTTTCTTTAAACATGCTGCGGTGCGTCCATGTCTAAAAAAGGCAGAATTGATCCTGAAGTTTTAGCCAATTTTCGAGCCCGATTTCCGAATTGCCATTTCTGGCTAAAATATTTGAAAGAATTATTTATAATCAATTGGTTGATCACCTTAACTCCAATAATTTATTTGAGATCTACCAATCTGGCTTTAGTCGTTATCATGGTGTTGAGATGGCCTTCCTGAAAGTATTCAATGACATCTCTATTATTACTGACTCTGGTGGCGCTGCAGTCCTTGTCCTCCTTGACCTGTCTACTGCCTTTGACACTATTGACCATGAGATATTGCTGTTGCGGCTTAAACATCTTGTTGGGCTTAAAGGGGCTGCTCTTAACTGATTCAGTTCATATCCAATTGGTAGACACTTTTCAGTGACTTTAAATTCTTCCTTTTCGTCTACTACTCCTCTTACATGTGGTGTTCCTCAGGGATCCATTTTTGGTCCTATTTTATTCTCTATATACTTTCACCCTTTTGGAGCTATTTTTAGGAAATTTAACATTTCTTTTCACTGCAATGCTGATGATACACGGGTTTATATTCCCGTCTACAACTCTGCAGTGAATCAACTACACAATTGTCTTTTTGAACTAAGATCTTGGATGGCTAATAATTTTCTTGATCTGAATCAAAATAAAACGGAGGTGCTTATAGTGGGTCCATCAGCTAAAGCCCAAATTGGTCTTGAACTTCTCGGCTCTTTCTCTGTCTTTTCCAAACCTCAACTCCACAATCTTGGTGTTTTTTTTGACAGTAACCTCTCTTTTTGAGAAACAGATTAATTCAGTAGTTAAGAGTTGCTTTTTCCAGCTTCGTCTTTTAGGTAAGGTCAAGCCTTTTTTTATCTTCTAGGGATCTTGAGAAAGCTACTCATGATTTTATCTTTTCATGTCTTGATTACTGCAACTCACTGTATTCTGGGATTAGCAAATTCCTGATACGCAGGTTACAGTTGGTCCAGAATGCTGCCGCTCGCTTTCTGGTTGGGGCAAGAAAGTCTGATTCTGTTTCTCCAATACTAGCTTCTTTACACTGGCTGTTGGTCAGTTTTCAAATAGATTTTAAAATCTTGTTGCTAGTTTATAAATCTTTACATGGGCTTGCTCCTGTCTATTTATCTGAATTGTGTGCTTTACACCAGTCATCTAGAGTGCTTAGATCTTCTGGTCAGTTGTCTCTTGTTGTCCCTCGTACCAAGTGTAAAAATATGTGGGACAGGGCTCTTTACCTCATTACATAAAGGAGTCGTCTGCAATTGAACTGTTCAAAACAAGATTAACGACTCATTTCTATTCACTTGCTTTCCGTGACCTTCAGTAATACCGATGGTTTCCTCATTCCTATTATGTAATCTTACTTATATTTATTATTTATTTATGTTCGTTTATTTTATTTCTATTTATTTTAATTGAATGTTTTTTTTCTTCTTTTATTGTAAAGCACTTTGGCCACATCATTCCTATGTTGTTTTAAATGTGCTATATAAATAAATTGACATTGGCATTTACATTTCATCCGTTGCCGTTTTTCATGGACTTTACTGTGTGTGTTTTGTTGGTGCTTTGTTGTAATAAATCACCGTCTTCTTGACAGTGTGAATCTTAGCGCCATTGGACTGCTACAGCTTTATTCATATCTACTTGCTGCTGATTGACTGCTGCCCTCTGACGCATCTCCAGCTGAGTGTTTTCGCGTTTTCCGTTTTGTTGTTCTTAATCCTTAAACCACCGCAACCGGCTATAGTCGTTTCCCAGTGCCATTTGCCAGCACGTAGGAGCTGATTATATTCGGCGACGTACATTCATTGAACGCCGCAACAGGCTATTGTCGGTTCCCAGTGCAATTTACCAGCACACCGGAGCTGATCAGTCAGTGCCGTACAGTCGTTGAGCAGCCAGCTCATGACTACTGCTGGCCTCTGAAGCACTGAGCCACTGCACTAGACTAGCTTGCCAGCATCAGCATTTACCTCTATGTGCTTGCGTGCAGCCAGTTCAAGCTCAGTTGGCCCAGTGATTTACTGAATTTTATCAGTGATGTCAGTTGCACCTTGTACATATTGTTCCAGTAGTTTTTTAAATAGTTTTTACAGTCCATTGGCAGTGTGTGAAATGATCAGTGTTGCAGTAATTGTGATGCTCTTTGTATGAAAAAAAGTGTTCCATTAAAATTTCACTTTTTCTTTGTGAATTGTGATGTTTACTTGAAAAGTGCAGCAAAAAAGTATTTGGCATCCAGGGATGCATTAACCCCCAAGTATGTGGCAGTTTAAGTGTTAAAGTCCCAAGATGCCGTCGAAATGCCCTACACCTTCTAAGGCTTCTGGCAATGAAAATGTGCTTGCATGAATTACAGTACATATAGTGGTAACTTCGGTATTTCATTCTAGCACTGCGAGTGACATATCAGTACAGTACTATACAGTATACGGGTTTACCTTTACATTCTTTTTTTAGGTAATGTATTAAGCTGAGGTTGAAATTAAATTAGTGTTTTGGGGGCATATTTAGGGTTTAAATGATAAAAATAGGCATTTTTTTTTAACCACATCCATAAGCCGGTTTTTCACAATTCGCAGGTGCTCTAGGAACATAACCCCCGGGAATTTCGAAGGTGTACTGTACACTTCACGTCATTATTTAGTATAACATGGAAAATTTTTCTGCTTTAGGTATGAGTTCAGCATTTCTTGCCTGGCATTTTCTCAGATCTTTGTAGACATGGAATACACATGAAATGCATGTATTCCAAATAACGATATACTGTATTATTTACTCTATACAACTCCAGGAACCTCACACACACATAAGGAGCCTTGGCTTAAGCTGGGAGAACTTTTTGCCCGAGCTGAGCGCCGTCAAGGCAGGGGGGATGGCACAGCAAGCTGCTTGTGCTGATCCGATGCATTTACAAAACAAAAGACGCTGATGGAGAGGTGCGAAGGGATTTAAGGTGAGCCTGGATCAAGAGTTTTTTCATAGGCTTCACGAATTCTAGTGTTAAAGGACTAAATTCATGTGTCAGTACCCAAGTTCTTTTTTTTAATCTAAATTACATTTTTTATCATTTTTAGTTTGTGCACAAGCATGTTTGTGGAAACATAACTTTCAGCCAGGACTTATTAACCTTTAAGTTTTGGATGTCACATGGATGGCATTTATAAGGTCCAAGTTTAATATTGTGTGTGTAGTACAAAGTATTTTTAAGTTGCATGTCTCTCAGAACAGTTGGCAAAAGTACAATATAAATAAGTATATGTACAGTACCTGTCGAAAGTTTAGAACACCCCTATTTTTACAGTTTTTACTGAAATGTAAGCATTTCAAGGCCAGTGAATAAACTGAAATGATACAAAACTAAGCAGTAAACTGCCAGAGGTTAAAAACAAAGCTCAGGTTACCAAAAACAGAAAAATACTTATACAAAAGACTTTTTCAAGGATTCAGCAATGGGTTAGCAATTTACTGCTTTTTTTCAGCAATGGAAGTTAATTAAGCTTTTAAAGCTGTTATAAACAATTCTTTCAGGTGTCCCTATTTTTGTTGCATACTTTAAACCCTCTGTGTGAAAGCAGTGTTGCAACAGACTGTGAGACTACACCATCTGAAGAATTGTTTTGACAATATTGTACTGTATATTGCTATCATAATGTTGAGAAAAAGGCAATTAACAGAGGAGATGGACACCCCATTATAACCTTTAAAAGTGTTGGTCGTTCTTTTAGAGAAATTGCTAAGAAAGGCAAGGTGTCAGTGAGCACAGTTTCCAACACCTGCAGAAGGAATTTGGAAACTAGTGAAAACTCAGGAACTGGTCTGGCAGACACAAAGCCACAGCAGATTCTGGGAGTCTAGAAAATCATATCCTTACATTGAGAAAAATAGTACCAGGAATTTGTGATAAAAATGATTATTTCCTGACCCATTTTTTTGTTACAAACATGTGTCGGAAACACAGAAGGCACGTTTTCTTATATCAAAACTTTTGTTGATTTATCAGTACATTTTTAGGCTTTTACTTTCTATCATTTTTTTTTTTAATGTAAAGAAAACGCTTAACTTTAGAACACATTTTTGCTTAGTAAATGTGTTTTTGCCATGTTTGTAAAAAAAAAAAAATAACTGACTTGACAAATACTAAACTTCTCCTTTAACACTAGAATTACCAGAGCCTACGAAAAAACTCGTAGATCCGTCCCACCTTAAATCGCTTCGCACCTCTCCATCAGCATCTTTTGTCCTGTAAATGTGTTGATAAGCAGCAAGCAGCCTACTATCACATCCCCCCACCGCCACACAGTTTTCTCAGCTAAAGTCTGTTTACCTGCGTGTTAGTTGCTTAGAGTTGTATAGAGTGAGAAGTCAAGCAAAATGACACATTTTATAAATACTGTATCGTTATTTGGAACACATACATTTCATGTGTTCCATGTGTACAGCAATCTATGTAAACACATCGTTAAAACAAACGTTTTTCATGTTTTAGTAATAGTTGACAAAATGTAGACATGAAGTGTATAATGTGTGAAGCCTGAATTCCAAATATCAAATAAACACTTTCACAAAAGGTATAAATATAACAGAACAAGTGCGGTTCTTTTCAAGAATATAACTGCAGAAAAAGAACCCTTGTTAGGGTGAGACATTGACACGCATTTGCTATGACTGCTTTGGTGGCGCAGCGGTATCAGCTGTTGACTGGTAATCAAAACTTCACGGGTTCAAACCCGGATGAATCTGTTTTGAGAAGTGAGCTGCTCTTATTCTTTCAATCTTAGAATAAAAACATACATTTGATTTCAATCTGTAACAGCCGGTGTAAATTTATGATACTTGTAAAGGTCTATGAGTTTTTTCATAGGCTTTGGTAATTCTAGTGTTAATATAATCCAGCCCTGTTCCAGTAGCATCAGGCGAAGGGCAGGATCCAATCTTGAATGGGATGCCAGCCTATCACAGAGTGCATGCATGCATGCATTGTTGCAGACAGCAGTTGTTAAATTTTGAAGACATAAAGCAAAAAATTTGGTGTAAAACACACATACACATACAGCTTTCTTATGCATGTACCTTCACCTAGTTAACTGAGGTATTGTAAAATGTTTTCCCTTAAAGTTTAAATTATACTCTTTGTGCATGTCCATAAGCACACACTTGCCCCATTAATTTTTTTTTAGCCTGCTAAACTAAGGTGTTGCATATATTATGGGGGTAGGGGGGGAGAGAAAAAGCTAATCCCACATCAAGTGATCTAATGCTAGCTTTTTTGTTGTACTATTTGTCATGAACGGAAGTAGTGCAGCTTCATTGCTGGCTAGGTGTGTTCTGGATAGTCACATGGACAGATAACTTTTTTGGAAAGACAGCATTACAATTTATTAATCTTTATTCATTTCCATGGCTGAATGGATATCTCAGAGTTATGTTTAACCATTTCTAAGGTTGTCTAAATAGAAATTGCGTGGGCTTATTTTATGCCTGTTATGTTCTGATTTAAAGATATAAATTCCTGTCATTGTAAGTTGGTGCCACATTCTCCTCGTTGTTTATAAAACCTAAGTTGATTTTGTGTGTTTTGAGTAAGCAGTATCTAACTTTGTCTTTTGGTTAGCCTTCTGGCTTTATTGAAAGATTTGCTTTCATCAAAGTGTCATAGCCATGTTCACACTTTGATGATGACAAGTTACACACTGTTCCTGTGCTGGAGAAATGTCTGAACGTGGCTATGCCAAGCTGTACTAAACCTTTAGTTTTTTTTATCTGCCTTCAACTCAAGCCACCTAGTCGATGGGCAAAAACAGATAAATTAGTCAAAGGTAAAGTTTCAGTAGGTGTAAAATGAATATGTTAGAAGAGGATGAAATATAACACACCTACCCCATTACCCCAATGCTGATGCAAATATTTATAGTGACCTTCTTTATCTTAACTATGAAGTATACATACAAAACCTTGTATATGTTACTGCTAAAGTGCAGAAATCAGTTATTCTACAGATTATCCAGGTAATGTGCAGATTAACTAGGGTGATCCGTTAAAATGCCGAAAATTGTTTCATTTCTCAAGTTACCTAGATAATCTGCACATTACCTACTAGGCACTCGTTAAAGTGAAAATAAGATCTTTGCTGGAACAACAGCAATGTTTCTGTACGCTTAAATTAACATAATGTTATTTATTTTTCGATATCTAAAGAATCAAGTTAATACAATCAAACAATCAACAAATTAGTTGATAGAATCAATCATCAATCAATTAAAAAACTATAATACAAAGAATCAAACGGTTTAAAATATTACAATTAAGGAAATGAATTTGCAAAACATATGATAAAATTATGCTTACTTATTAGTAAAATCTAAAGATTGGTGACATTTTGAATTACATAGCAATTGGTTTTTGCGACAAGCACACCTATTTGTGGTACATTTAGATTTGCAGTCACATTTTCGAAACCCTGCCCAGTACCAAGGGATTGTTTTATTGCTGTTTGACGTAAAGATATTTCTACAGCAGGGACATCTTCTTTCGTTAAAAATCTCTCTTTGCAAACACTGAATTCAGATTTTTCATACAATTGTTTTAAAATACCCGTTTTAGTACCAAGTTTATAAAAGCCATCCTCTGTTTTACTAAGAACCACAGCTAAAATCGAGCGGGCATCAGTTTTTGCTCTGTCTACTTCGGGTACTTTAATTCTCACAGTGACACCTTCATCGACATTTGGGTGCTTTGCATTAGAAACTACTAACATTTTCTTTGCTTGCTTTTCTATAACCCTTTCTTGGTTCGCTGTATTTTCTGATCCATATTCTTTTTACAGATGTTGCACAATACATTCTTACCGTACCCTTCCTCTTTAGGATCTATTTCACCACAAATTACTTGAACAAACATATCACATGATTTACACTTGTGAGCACCTGATGCTGCTTTTGAGCAAACAATACAGACCATGTCTTATATAGACCTCTTTATAGGCTCTGTACGAAACTGTGATGGCGATTCTGCTGAAGTTGAGGGTAACTCAGTGATGACTTCTTCAACATGCAGAGGTGATTCCTTGAAGGTGCAGGGTAACTGAATATTCTTCATAACTATCCTCAATCAATATACTATCGATAAATTCTTGTATTTCTGTAGGTGATTCTGTAGAAGCAGGGGATAACGGAATGTCCTCTTGAGTAAGATTTGACTGTGATCCCATAATCACAGTCTCTTGTGAATCTTCTAATTTTTCAAGGTCTTCTTCAGTATTTATCGAATGTAATACACTTTGTGGTGTAATAGAAGAAGACAATCCCACTTTTGCGGGACAACCGAACATGGCTCCGTATGGACTTCTTTTAATTGCAGAATGATAGCCATGATTCTTCATGAATTGTACAAATTGTATGCCCTCACTCCACTTGTTAGTTTGGTTATCAGCCATCCAAGTACTGAGCATGTTTTCAATGTCTTGATTCGCTCGTTCTACACTTCCTTGACTTTGGCTGTGTCTAGGTTTGCCATTAACCATTTTGATTTCTGGCCACAACTGTGTTACACATTCTAAGATTTTATTACAAAATTCGCGTCCGTTATCAAATGCAAAATACTTGGAGCGCCAAAAAGGAGAAAAATATCAAGCAAGTTATAGGCTACTTCATCCGCCCGTTTTGATGTGAGCGGCTTCAATACAACAAATTTTGTTAAGTGGTCTTGGTATACGAGAAGAAACTTAAACTTTACATCTGTTTGAGATTGGTAATCGATGAGATCCACCTGGCATCTGCTATTGAAATGCGATGAAATAATCGGCTTTACAACAATCACTTTTTTCGCACTTTTTTGTTTTTGTTGACAAGGTTCGCATAAATCCAAAAACATTTTTATTTGGGCTTGGGTTATGTTTTTATAAAGTGTATTTAATTGCTTGATCATTCTGTCTCTTCCACCGTGGCCAATTGACAAATGAGTAGAATACAATATGTCAAACAATTCTTTGGCATGGACAAACTTTTTCACACTTTCTCGCGCATCTGACAACGGCTCAATGAGTTTTTCACAGCCTTGTACAGTCAACACATCATACCTTTGAATTATTCGATAACCTCGAGATGATTCTTTCTTCTTGGAAACTTTTATTCGCTTTACATCTTCAATTATGGAATCATACTTTCGTTTTGTCATTAAAACACTATTATATTTTGAATCTTTGCTAAAGAGGTTTGCGAAGAATCTTTTCTTCATTTTACTCACCAATTCGTTGCTTGCTTGCATACTAGGAGTTAAATTTATCTGCTTTAAAAAAAATCACGACACAAATTCACGTGCTAACAGGCAGAAACAAATTTGAAAACAGAATTAGCTATGCTACGCACTGGCAGCCGACGCAAATTATGAGAAAAAAAACAACCGGCGACGACAAGACACTGGTGAAACCAAACTAAAAGTGGAGGGAGAGGGGGAAGGAGTAGGGAAAGGAAATGAGAGAAACAAACTTTTGAACTTTAACGATACGGAAGCCGTTAATGTGAACATTACCTAGGTAAAATGCGGAAAACTCTTGATTCCGCACGTTAACGGAGCAAATCAGTTAATCTGCAGATTAGCTAGGTAATGTGCACATTAACGGCTTTCGAGCTTTAGCAGTAACATATACATACAAAACTAAAAGCATCTATATACGCACACAGTCCAATATGAAAATACATTATCTTCAAAGATTAAGAAAAGAATGGAAGACAGGAAAGTCCCCAATGATGAAATGACAGAAAAACACAGTTAAAATGGGATTACTCCGAAATATGAACCAAAACACACTCACTGGTGAGTCATGATAGCAGTCTGACAGCTGTGGGTAGTGGATGATGAAAAGTCCAATAATCTTACTGCTGTGTGTAACTGGATGAAAAATGATGATCTGTTGTTCCTTTCAATGAAATAATAGCAGTGTTTGTTATGATAGATCTGCTTTTTTTTTAAATTACTCCTTTTCTCCCTTTCCTCGTGTTATGTGTATTCCTATATTTTAATATATGGAACCCAGAACTATCAGGAAACCCCCAAAAAGGTCAAGTGCAGTGATTGGTAACATCCTTGTAAATGAAGAGGGGAGACTGTTCTTTGTATATTTCATACAAGAAAAAGGTCAGACAAACACACATAAATATTGAACAGGCATAATTGACATTTTATGTAGCCCCACTACAGACCCCACCCCCATTTGTAAACAAGGGAGGCTCGTAGTACAATTTGACGTTGGCCACATGTATTATGTCAGTTTTGGTGTCTGTTTCTGTCCCCTTTTGAATAAGATGATCAACTGATTCTGTGCATTTAATGGCTTCTGCTGGTCCTTCCCATGTAGGCACTAGTCAGGCTGAGGATTTATGTCCAACATCAGAGAGGTGTTGGACTCTAGCCCAGATTAAGTCTCCCGCCACTAAGTACTCCTCTGTACTATAGGCATTGTAATACTTAAACAAACTTGTCTGGATGTTGAAACCCCCAACCTCTTCTGAATTCTGTCTTAACTGTTTCAAGTTATGTATGGTCTGGTATCAGGAAGATCCTGAGGAATGGCTTCATTAGTCCAAGATGTGTACTGAATGGGCTGTCATGATAATGAGCCAAGAACTCTGCAACCTATACTTCAGGGACCACCAATTGTAATTTGGTCCCTCTAAGGGTTGTTGGAACTGATCTATGCAAATTTCCTTGAAGGTCAACAAAATGCATGTGGGCTAGCTTTGGGCAAGTCATCCCCTTCCTAAGCTTATGGCACATGGGACTGATGAATTGTGCATGTGCTATGTCTACCATGTCCAGAGACAAGTTAGGAAATGGACCCCAAGCAGCTGCCAGGCAAACCAGCCCTACAGTTGATCGTCCCCAAAATAAGGCATCTGGGACAATGTTGCCATGCCCTTCTGGTATAAGACTTTAAATGAGAAACCTTGTAGGCCTGGTGTCTCCATGGTTAGCCAGGAGGATGTCTTCAGGTGATTGAACACCCAGGTCAGAACATTATGGTCCATGTACACCTCAAAATCAACTCCTTCCAGGAAATGGTGCCATTTCTCCACTGCCCACACAACCACCAAGTACTCTTTCTCTGAGGTAGAATAGTTGAGTTCAGTGACACACAAAGCCTGAGATGCATAGGCTGTAACCTGTTCCTCATTATTCTTTTTTTGGGTTATCATGGTGCAGAGTCCCACATTGCTGGTGTCTGGCTGCACCTGAAAGGGGAGCAGTGAGTCTAGTTGTGCCAAGATAGGCAACAATGATAATGCCACCTTGCGTTAGTTAGTTGCTGCATCTTGGCATTTGGCAATCTATTCCCAGGGAATATCTTTTCTCTTCAGATGATTAAGAGGGACTGTGATGTCTGCCAGACTAGGGATGAATTTTTGTTACCAACTCACTAATCCAAGAAATCGCTGCAGTTCCTTTAGGTCAGTGGGTAAGGAGTACTCCGGGATAGCCTTAACTTTCTCAGGATCTGTGTGCACTTCTTGGGCATACACCACATGCCCCAAAAAGATGATCTAGGGTTGAAAGAAGTGACACCTATGTTCAATGTCAGGTGTGCAAGCTGCAGCCTCTGGAAGACTTCTTCAAGGTCCTGGAGGTGCTTTTCTATAGAAGGAGAGAAGATGATAACATGGTCAATATAGACAAAGCAGATTTGTTCCAACAACCCCTTTAGGATTGGTTCCATTATCCTCTAAAAACTGTCTCCAGCATTTTCTTTAAACCAAAAGACATGACACTGAAATGGAACATACCTTCTGGGGTTTTCAGTATTGTCTTCTGCTTGCTCCTCTCTTCCATTAGTACCTGCCAATAGCCAATGCGGAGACCCAATGTGGAGAAATGCTCCATACAGTGACTTCAGAATGTCGTGTACCGGGGGCATTGGGTACGCATCCTAATGAGTCTTGCTGTTCAGACCCCAATAGTCCACGTAGAAACTGTAGGACCCATCATCATTTTTCTCCACGACCATAGGCACAGCACAGGATAAAGAAGAGGGTTCCAGTATGCCCTCGGCAAGCATTTTGTTCTCATTTTCTTTAATAATAACCCTCTTTTGAGGTGAGGCCCAGTATGCATGACGCCGAATGGGGGCCTCATTGCTGGTAGATGTAACATGAATGAACCCTTGAGCCCAACCCAATTTTTTGGTTCGTATATCTGGCCATCGGCATAACAAAGGCCTCACCTCAGCTGGTTGTAATCACCAATTTTCTCTAGCCAAGTCTTCGCCAGCGGCCTCTTCAGCAGCATAGAACCCAAGATATTCCTTAAAAAAAAAAAAAAAAATTTCATTACATTTATATAGCACTTTTCTCAGTACTCAAAGCGCTATCCACACAGGGAGGAACCGGGAAGCGAACCCACAATCTTCCAGTGTCTCCTTACTGCAAAGCAGCAGCACTACCACTGTTTATGTAGATCCCCCTGGTCCTTCTATAGAAGCTTGTGAACCCCATCCCCCAGGCAATGAATATTTCCTCGATTAGATCTATATTGTCATCCCTATACTGGTTAGGGAATCTAACCTGAGGAGCAATGGGATGGACAGGTGCTGGTCCTACAGGACTAATTTGTCAGTCTTCCAGCATTGTATATGAATGCTTAATTCCATAGGGACTCTGCCATTGTCTGTGTGCTTCCTCCTGTCAGCCATGTACATTAAACATGACTAACTAGGCTGATGTTAATTCTGTTAATTGCTGGACCATCTCCTGCCATATGCTGTTCAAGTGAGAGTATAATAACTACCCGTATCAATTACCACTTTCATATCCCAACTCCTCACTTGCACAGGGATCACCTAGAGGGGAGCCTTAGTTTATATGACTGAGTGGTCTGCTTCAGTCTGGTGAGCTTTGGCTTGGAGCATATTTGTGTACTGGATTTCTTTTTTTAGTGGCCTGTGTTTTAGCCCAGTAAACCTTGGATTCTACCCACCCTCACCAAGGACCTCATGTATAACGCCGTGCGTAGAATTCACACTATAACATGGCATACAGACAAAAGCGGAGATGTGGTTACGCACAAACAAATCCAGATGCATAAATCTGTGCGAACGCCAACTTCCACGTTCTTCCGCTACATAAATCCCGGTCAGCATGAAAAGTAGCGCACGTGCACACACTTGCTGTCCCACCCCAACTCCTCCCAGAATTATGCCTCTTTGAATATGCAAATCAATATAAATAGTCCTTAAGCTCGGCCTTCTGTGAAAAGGCAATTGCAAAAGCACGGGGGAAAATAGAAGAATTTCAGCGAATACCAAGTGGAGGCAAGGAAAAACTTACTATTCGTTGGTTTAAACAACAAAAGGAAGTTGATCGAGTGACACAGAATGTCGAAGAAACTCGAAAGTTCAAGTTCACAAAGTCACACAGTGCCCAAAATAAATAAAAAAAAAAGAAGCAATCAGATATCACAGTCGCCGTGAAAAGGCGAGTTGTAGCCCACCGTCTGAGTGTCATATGAAAGCTTATTAGGGTATAGAGAAAAAAAAATAGGCACACAGTGGGGGAAAAAAAACAAAATGTCAACTTTAAACTTGAAAATGTGCTCTATGCGCACTACCTGCTTCTTAAACAGGCTTTCTCTTCCTCTGACAGGACACAGAATCCATTACATTCGTAATATTACATCTCTCTGAATAAGTAAAATACTGAGATGTATACATGATATCCTTTTCATGATGATAGGAGTTAAAGCATGTTATTAAACATGGGAACGCGGTGGCGCAGTGATAGTAACGAGCAAGATGCTTGCTGCGCCATGCACAACCTTCGATGAAAGCAGTGATAGTAACGAGCAAGATGCTTGCTGCGCCATGCACAACCTTTGATGAAATAATTTATTGCAGCAGTACTGTCTCTTTCAAACTTACTAACCCCCGATTATCTATATAATGTAATAAACATTTTGCTGCATTTCATCTTAAAAATGATATAGTCATCATATGTAAATATGCGCTTTATAAAGTGCTGCAGGTTGTGCAATATTATAACTGTGTCACAAGTTTACAGTCATGTAATTGTACTTGTAAGTACAAACAATTCTATAAGGAGCACTTGATGGATTGATTGAGTGCGTTTATAGTTCATGGGATGAAATTGTTTCTGAACCGCGAGGTCCGTACAGGAAAGGCTCTGAAGCGTTTGTCGGATGAGAGCAGTTCAAATAGCGAATGACTGAGGCAGCATGTGCTTGATTCTGTATACTGATAATTTTCTTTTCCGATCAGCTGCTCCGAGTGGTGCAGTGAGAGTAACAACGCCAAAGCAGCTATGGTATTTGGAATAGTTTTGGCCATTCCGTGGACCATTATATTGTTACAGGTTAGTTACAATCGGATGCCTTAAACTAATAAACAATATGCGGTTAATTTCAGTGTATTTATAAAGCCCTGTTAGGGATGTGGATCTAAAAAAGAAAGGGAAACTACACTGGAACAGTAGCACTGCTTTGATGCTGGGTGTCGCCAGTTTGCTGTACCAAGCAGAGAACTTGCGTACGCCAGGGTTGGGCTTACCGTGAAAATGTGTGTGGCTTTACGGCAAGTTTAGGTTTTATACATTGTGATTTGAGTGTGGAAACGGGCTTAGGCAACATTTTTGTGCATACACACCGTTTATACATGAGGCCCCAGGTCCTCCACAGACCTCACCACACCCCTGACCCCACTAGCCAAGTGAGGGTTGCAGGAATTAGTGCATAGTTTCGTTCTCTGTCATGGCTGTCTGCCACTTTAGGCTCAAAGCCTGATAGACAAAAAAACATAGACCTTTATGGGTTGTGAAGGCTCTTGAACCATGGACCAGAGCTTTTCTTCAAGCTCCAGTTCATAGTCTTCAGGGAGGAAGGCAGGTAGAAATGGCTTATGGATGGAGCTCCACTTTCTGATGTCCTTTTTACAGACCTGCCACCAGTTCTTCGCAGGCCCTTGGAGGGACACGCTGATAAGCCCTAAAACCTTTTCATCAGTTAAAGGCAAGACAGCCAGATACTTTATCAGTTGAATATTTGGCCCCCAACCTTGGGAAGGCCACGTGATGGCTGAAAGGAAGTTTAAATGTGTAAGTGCCCTGATAATGATCTTTGAAACCCCCCACACCCCTCTTACCAAACCAACATGGTGACACTACGCTATTTCTCTTACCGGTAATTTCAGCTCTTCATCCACATATTCTTTTAGCGTTCATGTGAGATACTGCTGTCTGCCACTGACGTTATACAGTAATTTATGGCCTCAATTTGTTCAAAGCGCGCCATCCATAAAGGTCGATTACTGTCATGGCATTCGTCCTCCAATCCTTGAGATTTGTTGCGACAAAGTGACTGCAGCACACTAGACACTTATTGTTTGCTTTTGAAATCTCCACATTTGTGTTTTTTTGTTTTTTGTTTTTTTTTTTGTTTACCCCCAGTCAACAATTGCAATGCAATAGTAGCATTTTTGGTAAATTCTTTAGGTTAAGTCATTAACTCGCTAGAAACTGAAAGCTTATTACAAGTTGTAAATGAGAAATAAGCAAAATAAATATTTATCATCAAAGATTTCTTGTCAAAAACAATTATTTTACCAGCAACTAATGCACAAAAGACAGATGTCTGTAAGGTACAGAGAAAAGAATGTCATGGGATATTATGCAGCAAAGTTAGATGTTTTTATTTACATTATTTGTCAAAGATATACAGTCCCCTCCAAAAGTACTGGAACAGCAAGGCCAATTAATTTACATTTAAATATATTAAACCACATAGAACATAGCACATTTTGTATCAAACCACCCAGTTTTTGAAGTGAGCAAAAGTATTAGAACATGACGAGCGACATTGGTTTCTTATTACCCAGGTGTGTCATATAAGATTGAATGGTTAATTATGAAGTAACCCTGGATATCTACTCAGTTTAAGCTTTTGCTTTCACCTGTGAAGACTGCATTTGTAGTAAAGAAAGAAAGACCAGATAGATGTCTATGGGAGAAAAGCATGCAATTCTGAAGCTGAGAAAAGGGGGAAAATCCATCAGAGGTATTTCAAAAACTTTGGGCACAGCCAGTACCACAATTTGTAATGTCCTGAAAAAGAAGGAAACCACTGGTGTGCTGAGCAACAGGCATCAAACCAGTTGTCCAAGGAAAACAACAACAACAACTACTGATGAAAGACAAATGGTGAGAGCAGTAAAGAAAATCCCTGAAACAACAGTCTGTAACATCATGAACAGCCTCTAAAGAGCAGGGGTGGAAATATCACACTCCACTGTTCAAAGGAGACTTAGATAACAACAATATAGAGGCCATACTGGCAGATGCAAACCACTCAGCAGCAGTAATTATCGGAAAGCCAGATTGGAATTTGCATAAAAGTACAGAGATCAGCCACAACAGTTCTGGAACAAAGTTTTATGGACTGATGAGACAGACACTACCAAAGTATGGTGAAAGAAGGAATCTGCTCATGATTCTAAACATCCAATCTCATCTGGGAAGCATGGTGAAGGTTGTGTCATGGCTTGGACTTGCATGGCTGCCTCTGGAACAGCCTCGATCATTTTTATTGATGATGCAATTCATAATGGTAGAAGTGGAATGAACTTAGAAAAAAAATGAAAGTATGAAGAAACGGCTTGTGCTGTACTTGCAGTTGTGTTCAGATACATAAATGTGTCCCAACTACTAGTAAGCTAACAAGCGTTACATCAGTTGCTACTGCACTAAAGCTTGCAGCTTACTACAGTAACAGTGGAGTATATATATATTTTCTTTAATATTTGATTCTCTGTATTATTCCCTAAGGGAAAATTGTGTTTTTTGCATCTCCTTTGAAGGTCAGAGAGCAAGGTCATCAATTGTACAGCTCCCCTGGAGCAATTTTCAGGTTGAGGGGCTTGCTCAAGCATTATGTTTAAGAGTTGTAATATTGAGGGTTTAATAGATATTGTCTTATGTTACAGTACCTAGCTGACACTTCGTTGAAGATTATTTATTACCATCATATAGACCTCAAGACTTATACACGTTGTTAAAAGCTACTAATGTTAGTCAACACATGAAGTGCTCTGAGTGTTGTTGCATTGAGGATGCGTTTGTGTATTTGTGTGTAAAAACATACAAAGTTTTTGCAGGCTGTCTTGCTTATTGGTTAGTTATTGGCTGAATTGTGGAGAAGCACAATGCAAGCAGCATTGACATACAAAAAGAGAAAACAGCTCAGCTTAAGTTCACCTGTTTCATTTTATTGGAAGCTAACATTACTAGTTTAGTTAATGCCTTATTGTTATGTGCTGTTATTGAAGAGACAATATGAGTTTAGATGAATTCATAAGTGTACTTGATATGTTCACATTTTTTATATATCTATATATTCAGTTTTCTTTTGAACCTGTTTACTGCATTAAGTTTATTAAACATGTTTGCTAGTAATATTTTTTTATTTTTATTAGTAGTAGAAGTATTTTATATATTATTGTTAATAGTAGTAGCAGTAGTAGTAGCTGTGTTTTACATTATTATCTTTATCATTAGTGGTAGTAGAGGTAGTGTTAAAATTAATTTCATTAATGTTGGATCACATCACAGGAGATACTGTTGACCATATCAAGTAACAACACACTGATAACCTGGACCATTGTTGTTGTTTTTAAGAGAGTGAACACATGAAAAACATGAACATTTTGGGTTGATTCCAAACTTTTCTACACTAATGTACATTGTTGACAAAGTGAGTGGTGGTGGTGAAAAGTTATGATTTCTAGTATAGATAATTCTTAATGTTTAAGGTGAAATTATAAATGTGAAGCATACGACTCTTTCGTAAGTTTATAGCACAGTCAATAAGCAGTCATAGTTGAACATTTGAGTAGTGGATAAATAGTAATTTATTTATGCTAATCCATAGGTAAAATACCGAAGAAGAAGCACTGAATATCTCAAAAGTCCACGAGAAGTTTGTAAAGTTTTAGAAATAATGTATAATATTGTGAACTTAAAAAGATTTAGAATTAGTTCAGTAGTGTGTCCCCTATTTGCAAATATAGTATCAGTTTTCTTCAGCTGTCAGGTTTGTTCTTTTTTTTTTTTCTTCTTCTTCTTCTACATAAGGTGGATAAGACTTAGTCAATGAGTTAAATGTTTTTATATTTTCTTTTTTAAGCCTCCAGGTCAGCAGAATTCTCATGTTCCTTCCTCAAATCTCATTGGACACTACATTGCACCACAACAGCAGTCAGTGCCTCCCTCTGTACCTCCTGCAGTCATCCCTGCTTCTCATCTCAGTCAGTCTCATGTAATTCAGACAAACCAGGTCCCCAACCCAACACAGGTAAATATTTAAAAATAACATTTATGGTGTAGTCCTTCCTTATTTCAAAATGTAATACTGTATATAAAAAAATACGTTTATTCCATTTGTGTTTTTGAAAATGTTTCCTTGTGAACTTAGTGTTTCAATTCACACATACAGCATGGTATCAAGAACCTCTTGATTTGTTTTTTTGTTTTTTTTTTTTAATTAATGTACATATTAAAAATGAGCATGAAAATTATTAAAATGAAATGCCTAGCTGCAAAAATTATTTTCAAGGCACTTTGATGATGTAACATTCCAGTTCTTCTCAGGGTCTATAAATACATTTTGACAACAGACAGGCACACACAGAGCTGCACCACTGTCATATGTAATATTGCAATAAATAACAAAGTTTGAGGATATTGAAGATTTGTGAACAGATAAGCCTTAGCAAGATGTTAGTCTTTTCCCAATGTTTAAATTGTTTAATTTATGCTGGTTAGAGGTGGACGATATGGGCAAACAAATTTTATCACTGCAATTTTTTTCATATCAGTCAATATAAATGTACAGTGATCCCTCGCTATATCACGCTTCAACTTTCACGGCTTCACTCTATCGCGATTTTTTCTCATACACACTTACGTCACTACGCATGCGCTTTCTGAGAACTTTTATCTAAGCCCCACGATGGCTCCTAAACGTGCTGCTTTTTCTAAGCCTTCTGACAATGAAACTAAGCGCCGGAGGAAGATGCTTACCATCCAGGAGAAGGTGAAACTCTTGGATATGATCAAAGATGGCAATACCCTACAAAAGCCTCTTCACGCATATGAAAAGACAGCGCCAGCAACTGCCTATCAAGATGTTCTTCAGCCGCGCACCCAGACACCCACTGCCTACTCCTAGTACTCCTTCAGCGGAAGAAGACGATGACGCACCTGCTGAAGATATTGCACCACCTTGTCACGCTTGGGTCACAGGTATGCACAGAGACACAGGAGGTTGTAGAAAAAAAAGAACTTTATTCAAAGCACTGCAAACAAACATTTGTCTCTTTTCAAAAGTTTAAACGTGCTCTATGACAAGTCAGAGATGACAGTTCCACCAGGAGCAGAGAATGTCTGAGAGAGAGAGAAACAAAACAACCAATTCCAAAGCTGAGAGGCACTGCACAATACTTTTAAGTAAGCGGAGTACCGCGTGAGAGGTTTATCACGCGTTATAGCGTAAGTAAGAAGAGTAAGGAGCAATGTGAAGGTAGACTGTCAGCTGTTTCAGGGGTTTTCCCAGGGATGTCTGTGTCCTCTGAGGGTGCGATCAGCGCTCCAGCTTACAACCTGAAGACTCTCCTACTGAGCTCGTGCCTTCATAGGTTAGTGGTTGTATGTAAGAACTGTGTGTGTGTGTGTGTGTAATTAAATGTACAGTGCAATAATAATATGATATTTGAAACGTCCAATATGTCTTATTTTCTCTTATTTTGTCTAATATATTGGGTAATACGAGTGTAATGGTGACTAAAGGGTGTTATTTCATGTCTAGAGGGCTCTAATAATGTTAAAAAAAACGTATTTAGAAGGTCGTAAACAGGTTTTCTATACTCTAACTGCGAAAATATTCGATTTATATATAAAGAATCCCACTTCTCGAAAATTAATTTATCGCGGTAGAGTCTGGAACGGATTAACCGTGATAAACGAGGGTTCACTGTATATCATGATATAAATGAAATCACTTTCAGTCAAGCTTAAGGTTTCCTTTTTACTCCTTAGTGAGATGTGAAAACATAGGGCTAAGTTTGGTTAAAAAATTATTTTGTGTCAGAAGTTGAACATGACAAATGTACTATAGAACAGGGGTGGGCAGATTCAGTCCTGGAGGGCCGCAGTGGCTGCAGGTTTTTGCTCCAACCCAATTGCTTAATAAGAAGCCCTTATTGCTCAAGTAACACTTCAGCTTCACTTTAGTTGTCTCGCTCGTTAAGATTTTGAACCCTTATTGCTTATTTTAGTCTTAAACAGCTGTATTTTTGGTTTTTAATTGCTCCTAATTAGCAATAACATGCAAAGACAAAAGAGACCAGCAGTTCTCCATTTAGCTTGTTTTCATTTACACCTGTGTGTATTTATCATGCACTATTTGGTTTAATTAAATACTTGGAAGTAAAGTGAAGAGAAAAAAGTGAAGCACTGAGAATTACTCATCTGTTTTAGACTTCAAATCATTTGGATGATATCCTTAGAAAGGAAAATAAATCTAGGATATGAGAATGACCTGACATGGCAGAGTTAAAGCACTAGCAAGCCATGCAATTAAATAATTGACAAGGATTGTTTTTTAATTAAGCAACTGGGTTGGAAAAAAAACCGGCAACCACTGCGGCCCTCCAGGACTGAATCTGCCCACCCCTGCTGTAGAACATTATACAGCTGTATTTCAAATGAATAAAATGGCAATACCCAGTATAATAAACTAAAATCTTAATTCTGACCCATCAAAAGTTTTGCGTTTTACAGGAGAACACAAACAAAATACACAACTGAATTCTTTGGTCAGTTCCAAATAAATGCAATAGGTAACACAAAGTAAAAAAAAATCTTACTGGAGAACACACTGTTTGTTAGAACATTAGAACAGCCTAGAGGAAAACAGGCTCTTGAGCCCAACAAAGCTTATAAGTCTTATCCACTTAATTCTTCTAAAAGAACATTGAGTCTAGTTTTGAAAGTTCCTGAAGTCTTTCTGCCTACCACGCTACCTCACCAGTGCATTATAAAACTTGAGCATAATCACCTTGGACTTGTACTCCACACAACATGCTATATAATGTAACGTTCTGTTTGCCTTCTTAATGGCTTCTGAACACTTTCTGGAAGTTAATAGCGCAGAGTACACTTCGACTCCTGAATCCTTCTCATAAGGTGTACTCTGCCCCTTATTGTGTAATCAAGCCTAACACTTTTATTCCTAATGTGTAATACTGACATTAAATGTCATCTGCCACACATCTGCCCAAACCTGTATGCTGTCCAAGTCCCACTGTAATGATTTAATAGATTCCAGATTATCTGCCAATCCACCTAACTTGGTATCATCTGCAAACATTACCAGCTTATTACTTATATTCTTATCCAAATCATTTATATATGTTAAAAATTGTAGGGGCCCTAGCACTGACCCCTGTGGAACAATACTCTTAACATCAGCCAATTCTGATAAGGTTCCTTGCACCATCACCCCATGCTTCCTTCATCTGAACCAATTCTGCACCCATCTAAAAAACATCATCCTGAACTCCAACTTCTTTTAGTTTGATGCCCAACCTCTCATGTGGCACTTTACCAAATGCTTTCTGAAGTCAAGATAAATAATATCATATGCTCGACTTTTGTCATATCCTTTTGTTGCTTCCTCATAGACTTCCAGCATGTTAGTAAAACATAACCTCCCTCTTCAGAACCCATGCTGACTGTTCAGAAAAAAACACCTGTACATGTGCTATTAAATCTTATCTTTAATAATTCATTCCATTAATTTTCCTGTGATGCATGTTAAGCTTACTGGCCTATAGTTGCTTGGATCTGCTTGGTCACCCTTTTTATATAACAGGATAATATTTGCCATTTTCCATTCCTTCAGAATTTCCCCAGTGTGCAGTGACTTCCTAAAAATGTGTGTTAAGTGTTTATATATGTACTCACTAACCTCCTTATGAACTTGACGATAAATATTATCTGGTCCGGGTGATTTGTTTGATTTCAGCCTATTTATTCTGAGCAGTACTTCTCTGTCTACAATTTCCAAATCAATCACTACCTCCTTAGTAGTCCCATTTACCCCTGGGAGGTTATGTACATCCTCAGTAGTGAAGACCTCAGAAAAATGCTTATTTAGAGCATCCACTATTTCATTATCTATTTTTTAATGCCACTTTACTATTCTTGCTGCACTTCACCTTCTCCTTGACTGTTCTTTTACTACTAAAACACTGTAAGAATCTCTTTGGGTCATCTGTCACCTTATCTGCTATATTCCTCTTCAACTGTCTTTTAGCCACCCTAATATCCTTCTTAATACTATACAGTGATCCCTCGCTATATCGCGCTTCGCCTTTCGCGGCTTCACTCCATCGCGGATTTTATATGTAAGCATATTTAAATATATATCGCGGATTTTTTGCTGGTTCGCGGATTTCTGCGGACAATGGGTCTTTTAATTTCTGGTACATGCTTCCTCAGTTGGTTTGCCCAGTTGATTTCATACAAGGGACGCGATTGGCAGATGGCTGAGAAGCTAGATTGCTTACTTTTCTCTCTCTCTTGTGCTGACTATCTGTGATCCTGATGTATGGGGATTGAGCAGGGGGGCTGTTCGCACACCTAGACGATACGGACGCTCATCTAAAAATGCTGAAAGATTATCTTCATGTTGCTATCTTTTGTGCAGCTGCTTTCTGAAACGACATGCTGCACAGTGCTTCGCATACTTAAAAGCTCGAAGGGCACGTATTGATTTTTGACTGAAAAACAAACTCTCTCTCTCTCTCTCTCTCTCTCTCTCTCTCTCTCTCTCTCTCTCTCTTTCCCTGCTTCTGACGGAGGGGGTGTGAGCTGCCGCCTTCAACAGCTTTGTGCCGCGGTGCTTCGCATACACTCCTTTGAAGAGGAAGATATGTTTGCATTCTTTTAATTGTGAGACAGAACTGTCATCTCTGTCTTGTCATGGAGCACAGTTTAAACTTTTGAAAAAGAGACAAATGTTTGTTTGCAGTGTTTGAATAACGTTCCTGTCTCTCTACAACCTCCTGTGTTTCTGCGCAAATCTGTGACCCAAGCATGACAATATAAAAATAACCATATAAACATATGGTTTCTACTTCGCGGATTTTCTTATTTCGCGGGTGGCTCTGGAACGCAACCCCCGCGATGGAGGAGGGATTACTGTACACCAAATATCCAATAAACACTTTCACAAAAGATGTAACAAGATAAATACACTTTTATTCAAGAATAAAACCGAAATAAACGAAATTGCTCAACTGACATGTTGCCGAACCCGAACTATCAGTCTGTTTAAAATAAAAGATGTGTGTTTGTGTGTTTCATTTTCAACCAGTTAACATAGTTGTAGAGCTGTTTTTGTATTTGATTTATGCAGATGGCGCAGTGGAAAAGCTGCTGTTTAGCAACATGTAAGTAGTGTGCCACTATTGTTATTATCACATGATAAAAGTATACATTAGATGTGAGTCTGTAACGTCCTGTGTAGATGTATGGTACTTGTAAAAATTAGCGCTGAAGGGATAAAAGCAGACATATAAACGCAGCTCAATCATTTCTCCTTGGTGTCTTGTTGAGTAAACTGACACCACAATGTCTATGGTGGATGTTACTTTTCCTTCCCACGCGGACATTTACATCAACATGTCATTTGAATGATTTTTTTAGATAAAGCCAAAATGTAGCCTAATAGCAGAACTTCATTTCTACCTGTGCAATAAGCCTGGCAATAGGAGGACAGAAATGTTTGCAAGTTAAGCATTGCATAATTATATGTTTCAAGAAATGGTGTGATGATAGGCTACACAGTTCCTTAATTATAAATTAAAAGACACTTATTTAATGTTTCTGATTTGACTGTACAGTGATCCCTCGCTATATCGCGCTTCGCCTTTCGCGGCTTCACTCCATCGCGGATTTTATATGTAAGCATATTTAAATATATATCGCGGATTTTTTGCTCGTTCGCGGATTTCTGCGGACAATGGGTCTTTTAATTTCTGGTACATGCTTCCTCACTTGGTTTGCCCAGTTGATTTCATACAAGGGACGCTATTGGCAGATGGCTGAGAAGCTACCCAACTTACTTTTCTCTCTCTTGCGCTGACTTTCTCTGATCCTGACGTAGGGGGATTGAGCAGGGGGGCTGTTCGCACACCTAAACGATAGGGACGCTCGTCTAAAAATGCTGAAAGATTATCTTCACGTTGCTACCTTCTGTGCAGCTGCTTCGTGAAGCGACATGCTGCACGGTGCTTCGCATACTTAAAAGCTCGAAGGGCACGTATTGATTTTTGATTGTTTGTTTTTCTCTGTCTCTCTCTCTTTCTCTGCTCCTGACGGAGGGGGTGTGAGCTGCCGCCTTCAACAGCTTTGTGCCGCGGTGCTTCGCATACTTAAAAGCCAAACAGCCCTATTGATTTGTTTGCTTTCCTCTCTCTTTCTGACAGTCTCTGCTCCTGACGCGCACTCCTTTGAAGAGGAAGATATGTTTGCATTCTTTTAATTGTGAGACAGAACTGTCATCTCTGTTTTGTCATGGAACACAGTTTAAACTTTTGAAAAAGAGACAAATGTTTGTTTGCAGTGTTTGAATAACGTTCCTGTCTCTCTACAACCTCCTGTGTTTCTGTGCAAATCTGTGACCCAAGCATGACAATATAAAAATAGCCATATAAACATATGGTTTCTACTTCGCGGATTTTCACCTTTCGCGGGGGGGTCTGGAACACAACCCCCGCAATGGAGGAGGGATTACTGTACATAATATTAATATTGGATTAAGGGGGATATAGTAAACTAATAGATAGGTATGTAGTTTAACTTTCTGTCCAGGGTAAGTGTGCTTTGGGAAGTTAAAAAGGAATTGTGTACATATTAGAAACATTTATTATTTAAATAAATGGATTCTATTTTTCCCTTGCAAACACATCTAGGCAAAGAAGCAGTTAACCTTTTATTTTATTACTGGTAACTTGTATAAGCTAGTTCAGAAGCACTCATGGTATTTGTTCTTCTCACAAGGTCAGAAACAAATGCTTTTGGTTAGGAAAGTACTGTACATTTAATGTTTGCTTGTCCAAATCACAACTGCAAGTTATGTTTAATTATATATGTAAATCAGTGAAGACAATATTTTAAAATAACATGCACACGTATCAAAATAAAAATCATCTATATCCAGCATTAAGGCAGGGCAATAAAACAATAAAAGGTAATTATCACGAAATAACTGTTGCTCAATAGAAACATAAGGTATGGTTGATAGAAAGTCAATATAACTCATTTTCATCCATGTTTTGACAGACAACACAAAAAGCCAATGATAATGAGAATAGTACTACATCGAACAAAATGGTGGAGTAGAGTTACAGCTTCATCAGGTTATGTTGACGCACACAGCATGGGGCTGACAGCAGCACACATGCTAATGTTTGGGTTGCAGCAGCCGCAAACACAAGTACTGTACGTTAGGAATGAGAGACGCATAAAAAAGTGACAACAAATAATGTTAAGAAATACACACCAAAAAAAAAAAATCAGTATTACCAAAGAGGACAGCCCAAGGGTCAAAATACAAGGATGTTGTTGAAAAGAAGGATCCAAGAAATTTGGTAGTTTGGAGATATTTTGGCTGTTTAAAGTCCTACAAGAAGCAGAGTAGTGTTCACTGCAAATTGTGTAAAAAGCATGTTCCTACAAAGACAGGCAATACCACTAATCTTTTGTACTATCTGAAGTAGTGCCATCTATTAGAGCACGCAAAATGTAAGACTTTGCAGTCCCACTACACTAATGTGGATTTCTTGTGCCTTTGTTTTTTTTTTTTTTTTTTTTGCCTTAGAGCATAAGCTGATCAGAATTGAGTGAATGTGACAATTTATTTATGTTCTCCTTCGTTTACATTTGAAAGCTGCTTGAATTTGTACTGAGGATGTATACAGAATGTTTGTCTATTTATTTGTGGGTTTGTTTCCCAGCCATTTAAAACAATTTGAATCTTTAGAAAGGAAAGGATACAGTACAGTACATTTTATTTATTTGGAACTGACCAAACTGAATTGACTTTTGTGTCCTCTTCAAAGACTTGAAAGCTTTAAGATTTTAGAATTTCATATTTAAGATTTTATTTATTTGGAGATGACCAGATAAAATGGCTAAATAACAATAACGGGTATGAGTATAACATAGAGAAAGACACATTTTTTAGGAAGGATAGACAAAACAGAAAAAGTGGTGGGGTTGCAGTTTATGTCATACAGAATTTAAATGTAAGTCCTCTTCAGTTGGACTTTGAGCCTCATCCTAGTGAGGACCTGTAGCTTTGCTTGGAAAACATTAGGGAAAGAGGCCTTATTTTAGGAGTATGTTAGGGACTGCCCAATACAGACAGTAATATCAACAAGGCAAGTTTACAGGGGGATATTATATTCTTGTGGGACTTTAAATATCCAAATATTAACTGGGATAACTTTGAAAATAGCAGAGCACAACAGCAAGAATTTTTAGAAGCTTTATCTAATTTTTTAGGTTTTATACAGTAAAGTTTGCACTGTTTTTTTGAATTTTTGGTTCTTTTGACAAAGAAATTCTATTACAGCTTACAGAAAACAGAACCAAATTACAGTTTAGTGTATCAGACAGAACATTTATAATAAATGGCATGCTGATAAACACCATTTTATCCATTATTTTGGGTAAGCTTTTGTTGGTAAAGAAATAATATGCAATTATTGGCCACAAACATCATGTTTAGCAAGTCACTACTAAATATAGTGGATTTATAATCCATGAATTCTGATTACAAAAACGAAATATGTGGCAGGGCTCTGACCATGCAAGTTAAGGATTTTCTAAAATTGTAGTTGAGAAATAAGTAAACTTATAAATCAGATACAAAAAGCAGCCCCTCAAAATTAATACGAGTAAAACAATGCTTGAGCCTCAGTAATTTCCCCTGTATACACATTTCTTTTTATACTATGAATTAAATGCAAGCCAAAATTAGCATAGATAGAGCTTTATTTGTCCCCAGGAGGAAATTTGGCTTTTTAAGAAGCTCTTTAAATAAATAAACACACACCAGTTTGACTATAAAGCAAAAAAATTAAAAAGAAAGACAAGTTCTGACTTGGCTGTCAAAGTCATAGTGAGGCATCATGCAAACATATTGCTGTTGGTATAAAGCAGCCTCAGTAGCGTTGGTTGAAAGTACTCAGTTTTATTGTGCCAGAGAGAGGATGTGCAGCATTGCTCATGATGACGCTTAGTTTTGTCTTAATTCTCTGCTTCTCTACTATCTCCAGGGCATCCAGAGTGTGTCCTATAAGTGAGCTTGCCCTTTTAATTAGATTGTTAATTCAGTGGGCCTCTCGAAGTGATATTACCAGCCCAGCACATCACAGTGTAGAAAATCGCAATGACTATGAAAGAGACATGAAGGATGTCACTTACCGCGTAAAAGAAAATGCAAAGAAAAAGATCATGCTCTGCCTTTTCTAATGTAGTTCCTCTGTGTCCCAAGACCTGTCCAACCTGTCATTAATGTGGGCCGCCTCTACATCCACTCCTTGAATAGTGATCTGACATAGAGGCTGTTTGGTGCAGCAAATGTTAATAACCAGTTTCTTGGTTTTTCTGATGTTAAGATGCGTACAATTCTCTTTGCACAAAGAAACAAACTTCTTCACCTAACTCCTATACTCAGTTTCGTTCCTTTTATCAAGACACCCCATAAGTGCAGAATCATCTGAGAATTTCTGTAAGTGACATGACCTGGTGTTATATTTATAGTCTGTGGTGTACAGAGTGAAGAGAAAAGGAGACAGGACTCCTTCTTATGTTGCTCACATCCATATCAGAAACACAGTCCTTGAGTCTCACAATCCTGTGGTCTGCCCAGGGCACCATATGCTCATCTACCTGCATATCTCTTGAGTTTACCCCTTAACAGGGATGGCTGGGTGGTATTGAAGCCACAGGAGAAGTCAAAAAACATAATACTCGCAGTGCTGCCAGCTTTGTCCAGGTGAGATAAGCCTGGTGGAGAAGACATAATTGCATCCTCCTCTACAGTCTTTGTTGGATAGGCAAACTGCAGTGGATCTAGGTGGTCTACCACAAGAGTACTTGTATAGTCCAGGACCAATCTCTCAAACGTCTTCATGATGTGAGATGGTATAGTCACTGGTCTGTAGTCAGTAGGTGAAGAGGCACCTGCCTTCTTTGGAACAGGAACAATGCAGGATGTTTTCCACAGCAGTGGCACTTTCTAAAGCCCTGGGACAGACTGAAAAGGTAACAGAGGACATCTCAAAATTGGTCCGCACAGGCCTTAGGAACTTAAGGACTGAAGTGGTCCCGCAGCTTTTCCTGTGTGTAGCATCCTTAGTTGTTTCCTTACTTGGTCTTCAGTTATGGACAGTCCACACTTATGGTCAGAGGTGGACTTATCACTGGCCATTCCAGTTGACATGGTAGGAGTTATTGATGTAGTAGGAATGGTGTGGGGATACACTGGAATAAGGTGGCAGTGGGAGGAAAAATCCCTTTACAAATTTGGTTCAGGGCGTTAGTTTTGTCCACATTCTCTTCTAGCACCTGAGCCCTGGATTGCTTGAGTACTGTAATTATACCCATTACATTCCAGATATCCTTCATGTTATTCTGAGTAAATATGTTTTCTATTTTAGCGTTCTAAGCATCCTTTACTTCACTCAGCTTTTTCTTCAGCACATGCCGTATTTTCTTCAGAGCCTCTGTCGCCGAATTTGAATATTCTCTGTCTCAATTCTGAAGACTTATTAGCTCCTCAGTAATCCAATGCTAGCATGACAGAGACTCATCACTTAACAAATGAAAACAAAGAGTAACTGAGCAACTTTATATATAATAATGACACTGAATTGATATTGCCTTCATGAGAAGACTATCTAAGATGTCAATAATGTAGCATAATGTTCTAACACATGCATCTGAACTATTATAGTTCAACTGATGTATTTAACTGTTACTAGTAATTTTTTGAAAAATAGAATAACAATAAATAGTTCCAATATAAGTCAGTTTATTCTAGTGATTACAGTGTTAGAGCACCTAACTAATTATAGCTGTAATAATGTGTAACATTAATATTTAAACACACATGTCAAGGTACACAAATATTAAATTACAGTTGTTTGAAGGTTAATTTGAAAGAAGGCTGTGCTAATAAATATTAATGTTCATACTAGAATTGGGGTATGGTTAGCTGATAATGGAGAAAAAGAAATTGAAAAGTCCTGGAGGAAACGCATCTTTGTGTGGTCCTTGGTTATATAGAAGTTTGGCAAACTGCCCATCCACCTTTTTCACAAGCATTGTATATTTTGCAAGAGATTAAGTGAATTAATCCAGTTTGATTTTGTATTGGTAATCATTAAATCCTGTAGGTCCCAAACACTGTCTTGTCACTTTCTGTGGACAGGAGTAATACGACTAAATAGCAGTGACACCAAATTCTACAGGAAGGTACAAATAAGATAAATAAAATATAGTAAAAATTCAAAATTATTTCAAGTGTTGTGTTTTTGATTTAGTAACTGACATATTTACAGCATGAACAGCCTAATCAACAGTTGTAAAGAGGGTATGATAGTCAGAATTACCGGTTCTTTAGCCTTGTTATTTTCTTTCCTAAATCTAATGCAAAAACTACTCTTTCTTATTACAGCATTAAGTTTGTTGATCCTTTCTCTTTTTCACAATCTTGCACAAGACCAGGCTAGTCCCAGCTTCTTACTGCTTCTCATAATTTTCACAATAACTCACCTCAACAAAAACAACTGACCAGTCTCTTGAAATCAGCTACAGCATAACTGGTCTCACTGTCCACTCTTTAGCCTACACTGAGCATATGCTCAAGTGTAGGGATGCAATAAAGAAAACTCATTCCTGTTATTACTCTGCTGCTATAAACAATGGTAGCAATAAACCTAAAATTCTTTTTACTGCAACAAATTTATTTAAATCCTGTTTCATGTACTATTCCCTGTAGAACACTATTGGGCTTTTCTTAAAAAAATATATATATATTTTTTAAAACAACGCAAGTGAAATACTATATATCAGGAGTTCTCTCTAGTTCATTCCTCTCTTCAGACCCATGAAACCCTCCTCAAAGCTTCAGTGTGGTTGCTGTGGACTTTCACTAATTATTTTTCAGTTCTGACCTAACTATAAAATCAAACATCTGTTCCTCAAAAGTTGATCCTGAATTTGATGATGATGATGCACTGCAAAGATTAAAAAAAATTAAATTTATTTAAATTTGTGGAACATTACAACTATGTATTGCAGCAAAGCCAAAAATCATAGCTACTTCATTATATTGTGGATTTGAATGAATCTCTGCTGACAAGAAACAGTGAAAGTTAAGTTACTTTTCCTGAAAAACTCCATCCTCAGCTCCCCTCCTCCTACCGTATACTCAACAAAAGTGACTCAGCATCCACTATAAAAAGTAAACAATAAACTGGTAATTAGATTAGATTGTGGCACACAGTCTGCTTTTCACCCCTCATACCACCCCCACCCCAGAGACAATTTCCTGAGTATGTGTGCACACAACACCCCATGAAAAGCATGTAATACTGAGTATTGATTGCTGTTGTGAACTTAGTAACGGTGCGTAGTTAGAGCTGTGTTTGCTATGATAAAAATAAATCTGAATCTGAAATTAAACTTTAACTTGCATGCTTTACTGACATGAACCACAGCACCTTTTGCTGTCAGAGTGAATATAACAGAATATAATAAGCAAATTGTAGCCTACAGATTACAAGTGACATCAAGGACCTTTTGAACCAGAAGAAAAGGGCTTTTAAAGGCGGTGATCAGCATGAGCTCAAGTGCGTGCAGAAGGAACTCCGAGTCCAGCGAAGGAGCAGTACAGGAGAAAGCTGGAGCAAAAGTTGCAGAATAACAGCATTAAAGAAGTGTGGGATGGGATGAAGATCATCACTGGCTGCAGCTCGAAGCGAGGTGCCACCATCGAGAGAGACGTGGAGAGAGCAAACCAGATGAACAACTTCTTTAACAGGTTTGACCACCCTAACCCACTCTCACCTCGGAGTACTGCACCCTCCACCCATCCTTCTACTGATACTAGCATAGGAGAGAGTTTCCCCCCACCCACAATTACAGCAGCCCAGGTAAGCAGAGAGCTGAGGAGACTTCGTGCCAGCAAAGCAGTGGGTCCAGATGGAGTATCACCACGACTGTTGAAGGCCTGTGCGTTGGAGCTGGGGAGTCCTCTACAGTGCATCTTCAACCTGAGCCTAGAACAGGGGGAGAGTCCAGAGGCTTTGGAAAACATCTTGCATCACCCCAGTCCCAAAGGTATCACGTCCTAGTGAGCTGAATGACTTCCGGCCTGTCGCTCTGACTTCACATATGATGAAGACCATGGAGTGGCTGCTGCTTCACCACCTGAGGCCACAGGTCCACCACACCCTTGACCCTCAGCAGTTCGCATACCAGGAGAAGGTGGGAGCGGAGGATGCCATCATCTATATATTACACCGATCCCTCTCCCACTTGGACAGAGGCAGTGGTGCTGTAAGAATTATGTTTCTGGACTTCTCTAGCACCTTCAACACCATCCAACCTCTGCTCCTTAGGGACAAGCTGACAGAGATGGGAGTAGATTCATACCTGTTGGCATGGATCGTGGACTAACTTACAGACAGACCTCAGTATGTGCGTCTCGGGAACTGCAGGTCTGACATTGTGGTCAGCAACACAGGAGCGCCGCAGGGGACTGTACTTTCTCCGGTCCTGTTCAGCCTATATACATCGGACTTCCAATACAACTCGGAGTCCTGCCATGTGCAAATGTTCACTGACGACACTGCTATCGTGGGCTGCATCAGGAGTGGGCAGGAGGAGGAGTATAGGAACCTAATCAAGGACTTTGTTAAATGGTGCGACTCAAACCACCTACACCTGAACACCAGCAAAACCAAGGAGCTGGTGGTGGATTTTAGGAAACCCTGGACCCCGTGATCATCAGGGGTGACTGTGTGCAGAGGGTGCAGACCTATAAATACCTGGGAGTGCAGCTGGATGATAAATTGGACTGGACTGCCAATACTGATGCTCTGTGCAAGAGAGGACAGAGCAGACTATACTTCCTTAGAAGGCTGGCATCCTTCAACATCTGCAATAAGATGCTGCAGATGTTCTATCAGACGGTTGTGGCGAGCGCCCTCTTCTACGCAGTGGTGTGCTGGGGAGACAGCATAAAGAAGAAGGATGTCTCACGCCTGGAAAAACTGGTGAGGAAGGCAGGCTCTATTGTAGGCATGGAGCTGGACAGTTTGACGTCTGTGGCAAAACGACCGGCGCTGAACAGGCTCCTGTCAATCATGGAGAAGCCACTGCATCACTATCATCTCCAGACAGAAGAGCACTTTCAGCGACAGACTGCTGTCACTGTCCTTCTCCACTGACAGACTGAGGAGATCGTTCCTCCCCCACACTATGCGAATCTTCAATTTCACCCTGGGGGGAGGGGGGGGGGGCGGTAAACGATAACATTATACAAAGTTATTGTCTGTTTTACCTGCATTTTTATCACTCTTTAATATTGTTTTTTATCAGTATGCCGCTGCTTAAGTATGTGAATTTTATCTATCTATCTATCTATCTTATCTATCTTATCTATCTTATCTATCTTATCTATCTATCTATCTATCTATCTATCTATCTATCTATCTATCTATGAATATACAGTAATAAGCAAATTGTAGCCTCAGCTTTCATGACCTCTCCATTTCTGTGTTCCATGAGTGGAACTCGTATATGGAAATGCTTTGCCTTTCACTTAGATGCTCAGGATGACTTTGTTGGTTCACAATTACTACAGTGTAAACAATGATTTGGACCAATGCAATCCAAAGGAGATTATGCATCAAGTACCTGAAAGACTGGGGCCAAGATTTGATATCAAGAGCGAGTTTCAGATTAGGTTAACAACTAGTATCTTAATTAGTTTTGACACTTTTGCAGTGAATATGCTGTGTTTGCTGAATATTGTTTACACATATGCCATGCAACCAGCTTAAGCGAAAATTTTTTTCTTTGGCCTATGATGCTTTTCAAGGCCAATGTAACATGTCATCAAGCTATTTTACAAGTTTAAATAATAGTATGTTGTTTTTTGAAGACTAGACTCTCAAAAATGAATTCTGAAAATCAGTCATTTAGTCTTTCTGTATATATAGTACAGGATATTATGACATCATAACCACAGCTGGATATTAAGGCAGTAGTAAATATGTCAAGGCCCAACAACTGGAATACAATATCTAAAATATCACTCACTACACAATTCAAAATAGCTATAAAAGATTGTTGACACAGAATTCAGGGAAAATAATCACATCTTATAGCAGCTCAGAGTCAGTGATATCAAAGTCATACGTGATAGTGTACAGGGTGACAAAACCACATTGGTGTTCCAAAGCAGTTGCACAATTTTTCGCAATGCTTAACAGGGTAGAAGTAACCATATCTTGAAAGAGCACAGCAAGCTAATCATGGTGAAGGGGAAATAGCAATAAGATGACAGTAAGAAGTATGATTTAGGAGGTTATCAATAATTAAGAAGTGCATTTTACTGTTATTTTTAATTGATAATTCTGAAAAGTAATTAGTAATTGAAAAGTACATTTGCCATACAGTTATTGTTATGAACACTGAGTTGTTACCAGTAGATACATAACTAAACTTGGAATTTTGCATTTCTCCATTTTCATTTTGCCTCCCTATAATTTTTCTTAAAATACAGATTTTTTTCACAATTGTTTAATTTTCTCGAAGCCTTTTTAAGTTTAAGTGGCAAAAGAGCATCTCTTCTTCGCTCATTTTCAAGTTAAGAGTTTTTACTAAATTGTCACAGGCAGGAAAATTATAGCAGGAATCTTGTTAATACAGTTCAAAAATGAAATAATAACTTTAGAATTAATTAATTAATTTTTCTTCAGATACTCTGGATAGAAGTAGGGCAGTTGTGTTAAGGCCACAAAAAAGGATAATAGTGGTAAGAGAAGGCAACATCAGTGACTGTCAAACTGTGGAAAATAATAAAGTAAGGATTATAAGCATATCATTGACCTGGTGTAAAATTTCAAAGAATCCAGCAGTCTTGGAGGAAAGAAAATGTATATTGAATAAGGCCAGATCCCACTACTGACACTGTGTGACTATGAGTAAGTCCATTCACTTCCTGTGCTCCTTTTGGAAAAACAAAAGAAATGTAACCAATTGTATCTAGTGAAATGTTTTAAGTTCGATTGGATAAAGGCCAAATAAGTAAATAATAACTAAATAATAATAATAATCATTAGATTAACAATACCAAGGTTATCTGATACTTTTAGTTAACACCACTAATAATATCTTAATTAGATTTCTAGAATTGAATATTTGATGTTTCACATAATCAATATAATACAAAGCATCGTTAAAACATTTGCCTAAACAAGAATTGCTAACATTTCAGGATCTGTTGCTTATAATCAAAAAGAACAGAGGCAGGGTTAACGGAGAATATGCATAGTCTCACCAGTCCACAATGTGAGAGGTGGTGGAATATGTTTGCTGGCCGCTGTGTGAACCCAGTGATTCTGGTGCAGGCTTCAACTCCTTAACAAAGATTCAAGTTCCCGAAAAAGATTAAAATTATCGATTTTAAAAAAGAAATTGTACAGATCATAAAAATGAAGACTAAGACATCTTCTAATTCACCAAATCTCTCCTTCCACTATAGGGTTAGAGACAGAATAAAGATCTTTCCCACAATATCTAGAAATCCAAGCTTTGAAAGCCATGCTCATTTTATTAAATTTAATAAGCAGGCTTATAAATTTACTTTGTTGATTACTGTGTTTATTTTCATTTATTGTTTTTCAGACTATTATTATTTTTTTGATTTAGTAGTAATTACATTTTGTAAAGAATATTAAAATTCACTGACAGCATTTGACAATGTTTATATAACTGTCTTTGACCAGTTTTAAATGTGTGTGGTTTTGTAGTGATAGAATTATTTTAAATTTATTAAATTTCTTATTATTTAACTTTAGTGCTTATATAAAAAATATTTAAATGATGATGTAGTGAGCAGTGTGAACTCCTTTTTATTTCTTAAATTAACATGAAAAGATATTTTTAATTACAACTATATTTCTGTGATTGTTCTTGTGACGCATTTCTTTCAAAGTACCATGTAACATTAAATATTCATTTTAAGCTTTCTGCTCAGCAATATACTTTGGATTACCAGTAATCATACAGATCTCCTTTTTTCATTAATCTCTACATTCATTGCTGACATATCTTTCTTGTTGTGTTTTCCCTTTATTTTTAAGCCTCCTGTGCCTCAACCAGTGCACCCCTTTCATGGTGAAACTTCACTTTCTTCAGTTCTGGCTTCCAATCTCCCACAATCAAGCTCTCTCCCCTCATCTTCCCATTATCAAGCTCTTGGACAGACTTTACCTACCACTTCCTATCAACCACAGCTGTTCAATGCTAATGCTGTTTTGTCCACATCAACATCACATGTCCCTATCGCACAGGTGGGTTTCACTCAGCCTTCACTTCACCTGAACAATCCTATGACAACCAGCCTTTCCCAGCAACCTCAGATGTCTGGACCACCACTGATAGTAGCTGCACCAACAGCATCTATTGATGCTCAGACGATCATTTCATCAAGCCAGGTTGTTCCTGTGACTCTAACAGCAGCTCTACTGCCCACACAAATCTTAGGTGGTCAGCCTCTTCCTGTAGTTTCAACTGTGCCAGCAACATGTGATATGCAATTTCAACATGGAGATCTTCAACAAGAGGTAGATATGTGAATGTTTATAATGTATGTATGAATGTATGTTTATAATATTTTATATCTGAATCCAAGTGATTTGCTTTTATTAACAAATACAATGTGAATTCTGGACTATGCTGTAATACTAACCTTAAATGAATGTTTGCATTAATGTTTTTCAGAATGTCTTTTGGTTTATACTGTAATATCTTTCTTTTGTTTTCTCTGAAGTTGACATAAAAATATGATCCTTTAAGCTTACATTTTTGATATTAGCTGTTGTTATGTACTTTAAAAACTCATGTTGATTTTGCGGCTGTATGTAGACAAACTACAATGAAATTTCTACTTTCTGTACTTAACATTAGATGAAATGAAGTTTTTCAATTTTCATCCATACTGATGATGGAACATTCTTAGTCGTTTTAATGCCTTGGCCTCAGAATGAAAAATCTGTAGAGTTTTTACAAGTACAAAAGGTTAAAATTGAATCCTGGATTCTGTTTAAGAATTGATTACTTTTATATT
The DNA here is from genome assembly GCF_900747795.2 of Erpetoichthys calabaricus. Classification (NCBI taxonomy): domain Eukaryota; kingdom Metazoa; phylum Chordata; class Cladistia; order Polypteriformes; family Polypteridae; genus Erpetoichthys; species Erpetoichthys calabaricus. The sequence continues at coordinate 155,871,623 of NC_041394.2, read as the reverse complement.
AGATTAATTGACATGTTTACTCTCTTCAGTTAATGGGCAACACGATTGCAATGGTAACTGCAACCTTAAAAAAAAAAAAAAAAGATCGTCATTGGATTGATTTCAACACCCAGTCATTGTTTGTTTTGAGCTTACACATTCTGTATGTGGCTACGTTTTTGCATCCAAAAACATTAAGATTTGCTTGTTAGGTTTTTGTCAAATGCAGATTGACTCAGTGCGAGTGTGGGTGAATGCATGAGTGCACACTGGCTGAATAAATCCTTGCTTAGAGCTGTTTCCTACCTTGTGCTCATCTGCCAGTATAGGCACCAGCCATTTGTAAGAGTGAATTACTTTTTAGATATATTGGTTAATGTAAGATGTATAATGATTTAAGTTATTTAAATGTAAAATGTGGATGTTACTTTCCCCATTTTAATTAGTACTTTTTGTGTGACAGATTCCTCAGAATGTAGCTCAGGCATTGCCAAATGAGCATTTCCAGGGTTTGATTAATCAAGTTGCTTCAGGCATTGATAGGTAAGTATGTTGGAATTTTGAGTATTGAGTATATTAGTATTATTTGATAATGTTGGATAGCATTCTCTGTCCACTTCTGCACAACACCCACCAAAATCTAGTCATTTTACCATGTATTAGTGGTGAATGATGGTACAGAAAAAATACCCTGTAGGTAGTTTACTGTAAATGGAAGGAAGGAAATTCTAATGTTCTGGAAGCTTAGCAGCATGCCTTTTGTACAAAAACAAGTAAGATGAAACCTACAGTACTGTGCAAAAGTTTTAGGCAGTTGTGAAAAAATGCTGTAAACAAAGAATGCTTTCAGAAATATAAATAATGATTGTTTATTGTTATCAATTTACAAAATGCAAAGTGAGCGAACAAAAGAAAAATCTAAATCAAATCAATATTTGGTGTTACTACCTTTTGCCTTCAAACCAGAATCAATTCTTATAAGTACACTTGCACAAAGTCAGGGATTTTGTAGGATTACAGTCAGGTGTATGATCAACCAATTATACCAAACAGGTGCTAATGATCATCAATGTCACACGTAGGTTGAAACTCAGTTATTAACTGAAACAGAAACAGCTGTGTAGGAGGCTTAAAACTGGATGAGGAACAGCCAGACTCTGCTACCAAGGTGAGGTTGTGGAAGACAGTTTCATGTCATGGCAAGATTGAGCACAGCAACAAGACACAAGGTAGTTCTACTGCATCAGCAAGGTCTCTCCCAGACAAAGATTTCAAAGCAGACTGAGGTTTCAAGATGTGCTGTTCAAGCTCATTTGAAAAAGCACAAAGAAACGGGCAACGTTGAGGATCGTAAACGCAGTGGTCGGCCAAGGACACTTAGTGCAGCAGATGAAAGACGCATCAAGCTTATTACCCTTTGAAATCGGAAGATGTCCAGCAGTGCCATCAGCTCAGAACTGGCAGAAACCAGTGGGACCCAGGTACACCCATCTACTGTCCGGACAAGTCTGGCCAGAAGTGGTCTTCATGGAAGAGTTGCAGCCAAAAAGCCATACCTCCGACATGGAAACAAGGCCAAGCGACTCAAGTATGCACGAAAACATAGGAACTGGGGTGCAGAAAAATGGCAGCAGGTGCTCTGGACTGATGAGTCAAAATTTGAAATATTTAGCTTGAGCAGAAGGCAGTTTGCTCGTCGAAGGGCTGGAGAGAGGTACAATAATGAGTGTCTACAGGCAACAGTGAAGCATGGTGGAGGCTCCTTGAACGTTTGGGGCTGCATTTCTGCAAGTGGAGTTGGAGATTTGGTCAGGATTAATGGTGTTCTCAATGCTGAGAAATACAGGCAGATACTTCTCCATCATGCAGTACCATCAGGGAGATGTATGATTGGCCCCAAATTTATTCTGCAGCAGGACAACAACCCCAAACATACAGCCAAAGTCATTAAGAACTATCTTCAGCGTAAAGAAGAACAAGAAGTCCTGGAAGTGATGGTATGGCCCCCACAGAACCCTGATCTCAACATCATTGAGTGTGTCTGGGATTACATGAAGAGACAGAAGGATGTGAGGAAGCCTACATCCACAGAAGATCTGTGGTTAGTTCTTCAAGATGTTTGGAACAACCTACCAGCCGAGTTCCTTCAAAAACTGTATGCAAGTGTACCTAGAAGAATTGATGCTGTTTTGAAAGCAAAGGGTGGTCACACCAAATATTGATTTGATTTAGATTTCTCTTTTGTTCATTCACTGCATTTTGTTGATTGATTTGAAAATAAATGATTAACACTTCCATTTTTGAAAGCATTCTTTGTTTACAGCATTTTTCACACCTGCCTAAAACTTTTGCACAGTACTGTATATCCTCCTATTTTAAAAATGTTTGTATTCGAGTAGCTGTTGAAGCAAGAAGCAAAATCCTAAATTATTTTCTGTGCTGGCCATTTTAGCTGTAAAATCTGTAAATATTAACCTCATCCATCTTTATCTACATGTTCAGTAATCTATTAAAATAGTCATAAGTTTGATTACTAATTATTGCTTTCTGGGCATTCACCAGGTGCTAAGTTTTCCTCCTTCAGTAAGAAAACTGTTAATAGCATAATTGTTTAATGACCACCCTTACCATTGGCTACTATGACATTTTGGGAGGCATTTAAGAAAAATATGAAAACTAAGTAATATCAATGTTGTGTTTTTAAAGAGGTGCCAGAGTGAAAACATGATTGCTATTGAAATATTTGCATGATCGACTGCGTTTAGAATTTGTAAAAATTGGAATGAGCTGCTGTTATTAAATGCAAGTTTTTTTTATTTAACATGCTGCAGTCACAAGCTTCACTGGAAAAGCTCATCAGGATTTTCTGTTTTGTCTTGTATTTCAGTTAATAACTTTACAAGATTATTTTCTACAAACATAGGAAACACTTTGACAGAAACCAGAAACTGTGACTTGCTACAATGTATCTTGTCAAATAATATGAAGTTTTCAAAATTAGGTGAATTAGAAAAAAAAAACCTATCATGTTACATTAGTGAGTCACTGCTGAGTTTGCAGCACAGGGACCTCTAATTACATATTAAATGGTATGATAATTGGTCTTATTTCTTTGGAGAAGGGGTAGTGCCATACAGAGAAAGATTTCTGTGATCACAATGAAATATGAATTTTGAAACATAATGAATTTATTTTGAAATGAGCCTTTTCTTTTGGAAGTTGACCCACCAGATGTATGCACAAGAGGTACTTAATGCTATGATTAAATGTATGTTAGCACAGTGATGCTGATGTAAACCTCTCATTAGGTCCAGAGGACTGTATTGTTAATGATGAGTGTAAGTTTGATGAATAAATTAATCCAATTGAGAATAAATTTGTGAATGACTGATATTTTATAGTCATTTTGATCATATTGGGGTTTTTGCAAATTACCAATGAAAGGTATTTCTAAAGCATGTGTCTCACACATTTTGTTTAGAACAACTGTCATAGTTTAGTTTGCATGTTTAGTATGTGCACTTCAGAAACCGTTTTCAGAAATAGTTTTAAAAAAAATAAATAAATAAAAAATTGTGGCGTTGTGGATTTCAGACACAAAAGTGTGATGTTTTCCACATAGGAGGTTTGAGGTGTATGTCAGCATAAATATTTAGTGTGATGTTTTCAATAAGTGTTTCAAACAAATAAGCATTTTTTTTAAATATACTTTCTTATGCTTTGCTCACTAAACACTCCTGAGATTTTATCTTAGAGTTAAGGTGGGTGGGCTGAAGTGTGAATATACAACGTGAGTTTAGGTGTGAATAGTTTATTAATATTCAAAACAGGAAGGTATTGCTGATAAAACAAGTGGCATGAATAGATTTGTAGCAATTTTTTAACATCTGATTGGATTTGCTGAAGATATGTCTTCACCTTTGCCAACCCAAGGCCATGGTGAACAAGTTTCAGTAATGCATTTGTCAGAATTGGTTAGTGTCTGTTTTTCCAATAGCTCTGTATATGTTCAATTTGACATATTTGGAACAGATTAAAAGCTACATGTTATCCTCACCTTCCTGCTGCTTCCTCATTATTTTAGCTGAGTTTGTAATAAAAACAAATTGCTGGGTGTGAATTTAATGAAATCTATAAAATTTCATAGCATGGCAGACCATCAGAGCTCCTCCATTTAACCTGAGAAGTTCTAGCTGTTAATGCATTCATTTGGAGGGTTACAGTGTATGCACTTTTTGAAGTTCTTACATGTTATTAACACTAGAATCCTTGAAGCCTACAAAAAAACTCGTAATCCCGGCCCACCTTAAATTCCTTTGCACCTCTCCATCAGCATCTTTTGTTTTGTAAATGCGTCAATCAGTACAAGCAGCCTGCTGTCCTATCCCCCGCCTTGCCGGAGCTCAGCTCGGGCAAAAAGATCTCCCAGCCCAAGCCAAGGTTCCTGGAGTTGTATAGAGAAAACTTCACGTCATTATTAGCATAACATAGAAAACATTTCTGCTTTAGGTATGTGTTCAGCATTTCTTGCCTCACATTTCCTTTCCTCCTACACTTACCCAGATCTTTGTAGACATGGAACACACATGAAATGCAAGGAGGAGGATGGTATAGCAGGCTGCTTACTGGTTGTGCTGATTGACGCATTTACAAAATCAAAAACGCTGATGGAGAGGTCCGAAGGGATTTAAAGTGGGCCGGGATTACAAGTTTTTTTGTAGACTTCAGGGATTCTAGTGTTATGCCCCCCAAATTTAATATAGTTTAAGTAAATGATAATGCAGCATGAAATAAATAATGGTTTAATTAGTAACGAGATGAGGAAAACTCTGTATATAGATTATTATTATTATTATAATAAAGGCACCTGCGCCCAAATGGAGTATAAAGTAGCCTGGGCAAGAAACAGAGAAGGGACCTAACAAGACTGTGAGAAGGTGATGACCATGTCTGGGAAGATAGATGGGGGAGAATCAGTTGCACAGCATGGGACTGCTAATTAGTTACTAGAAGCAGAATGGAGGGATAGAGGAACTCCAGGTGGTGGCTGTTCTCACAGCAACTGCAAAGCTGAAAGGCGGAGCTGGTGAGAGGCCGAGTGAGGCTAAGGGAGCAGGTAGGCAGTTGGGTTCCTAATGTGGCAACATCCAGAGGAGGACATGGCGCCCAGGGCAGATGCAGGTACTGACGGAGGTGGCAGCTCCATGGAGTACAAGGGCCAGGTTTGCTGTTAGTTCTGGTCTCCTTGCAAAGAAGGAGGTGATGGATTTGTAGGATGTGGTGGCCGCAATGCTTAAACACCTGTGGGTCCTGATGAAGACTGGGAAAGAGAAGGAAAGCAGCAAGAATATGGTGATTTTAACATCCCGAGTGGTTCATTGGATATTTTAATCATAAACTGAAGGCCACTTGTTTTTATGGAATTGTTTATTGACTGATGTATTTATTAGTGACTTTGAAAAGCCCTGCACTATTTGGACTTTGGGTTTTGAACTTTTGCACATACCTCTTGGTTGTTCACTACAGTTAACTAATGTTTTACTTTTATTTCGCAATTCTTTTATAGTGCACATTCTGATGTGTCTGGAATGAGTGATGGAAATGAAGGGATGACTAGCAGCAGTGGAAAACATGAAGGAAGACCAGCTAAGCGGCATTTTCGAAAGTCTGTCAGGAGTCGCTCACGGCATGAGAAGATGTCCCGTGCCAAATTGCGTATTCTAAATGTATGTGCTACATACACACTTTAAAAGAACACTAGTATTAAATGGCCAAAATGCAAGAATGAAGTATATAATGTTTTTGTTGGACTTTAAAATACAGTTTGAACAGATATTTTTTTCCCCCACTCCCATTTAGGTGTCTAATAAAGGAGATAGAGTTGCCGAGTGTCAGTTAGAAACACACAATAGGAAAATGGTTACTTTCAAATTTGACTTGGATGGTGATAACCCAGAAGAAATTGCTGAAATAATGGTAAGCAGCAAAATCCTAACTGTAATTTTGACCTAAACACATGAAGATTGTTTATATCCTTTTGTGCATTACTCTAATCACTAATAAAAGATGACAAAGTGAATCATTATTAGTGTTGGATCAATACAAAAATTTAGATTTCAGCAATGATACCAGCTTTTGGACCTAAGTACCAGTCATGAAAATGTACTGAAGCAAATAATAGATAACTCCACATAACCTCATCTTTCCTGGAGCACCGCACATTTATTGCAATTTTTGAGCCTCTACAAGCTTTAAATTCTCCAGTGTGTCAACATTTGTTATCCACTGCAGAGTCTGCAGCATGTTGAGGAGAAGAATGGGGAGGGTATGGTGGTTTGTCAACCGTGAAGTCTAAAGCTCATGAAGGGGAAGGGGTGGTTTGGGGCATTGTCCCACACTGAGGCTACTTCCACGCTACTGCGTTTTCATTTTCAAAACAATGTCTGTCAATGCTGGATTTTCGCACCATTTTCAGAAGGATTCCTGTCCATACTGAAACATGTGAAGCCATTTATGATATAGACCTTAACCTACACTGGGCATGCACGCATCAATGTCAAACTCCACAAACGGAGCGTGTCATGAAAAATCAGATTTCCATGAGTTTTATGCACTTTCATAGCTATCGATGCATGTTATCGCATTCACAGTATGGTGGGGGGGGGGGAAAGAAATTCTTTAACAAGCGAATTACCCCATGTCAAATTATTGTGCTGATTACAGTTGAAAGTTACAAACTTCAGAACTGGCAGCAGTCATCTTGTTATTAAATGAAAACACCACAAATGTTAAAGTGACACTTAAGAAAAACTGTTTTGCTCTATGCTCGTTCGCAGGAGTTTTGATTATAAGCTGTCCATAGTAATCGGAGCACATCTTGTACCAAGCAACATTTATAAAAGTAACTCAATAGGGATACATAAGTACATGCGTGCATGTGTCTGTATCTTCGCTTTACTGCACTGTGCTTTTGTATCTCTGTCCTGTAATTTTGTGAGCTCGACTGCATTCATTCATCCACCCGTTAAACACCTTATGAGCAGATTATGCTTTAAGTAATGAAAATTGATTAAAGGCTGTCAACTGAGTTGTTTGCAATCTGATTTTCATGGGGCTCTGAACTTTCCACTACAACAGTAACACTGTTAGCCACAGGATTTATCATAAAACAGTAGCAACCGGTAAATTGTTTGCCTTTTATGTGTGTATACAGCATTCAAACTTTACAAAATGCAGTTTAAAAACATACAAGTAAGCAGCACAGCAATCACCATGAAAAGCAACTTTTTCCTGTTAGTATGTTGGAAAATGTTTTTGATCTTTGTCAATCTAATGCCACAGTCTCTTTACCTTACAACCTGTCAGTTCATTCTGTCTATCCTGTTTGTATATCTGTCTTCACTGTCAATCTTCTTAGACTGAATGTTTAATAGGTTGTGAGATGGGAGTTGAGGAAAACCCATTACATTTTCATGCCACATAAGCTGAAGATTTCCATAATGTGTCAGTAGCATTTCAGATACCGTTTGGCACAGAATTCACACTTGGATGACCCTTTGTAATCTTACTACACAATCGCATGGCAATTCATCACAAAAGTTCATGACCCATACTTTGAGATGTACTTCTCCAGTGTGTCAAAAAGATGAGGAGAGTTAATCCTTCAGGGAGTCTACAGCGTGTCAGAGAATAGAAGAAGGAAAAGCTGAGCACAAGGTCTTTCAAAATTATTGTTTTCTTCAGTATCAAAATACTGGTATCATACTATTTTAAAAATTGGGTTTTTCGGTACTTTTTCAGTACTAGTATACCACACCACCCAAATTAGTATATTGTCTAAGTTGCCATTACTTTCTCATAATCCTTTAAAAGTTTTTTGGTAGTATATTATGGAGATTTTTATTTTTACTTAGCATAAGCTAACTTGGGCAGCACGGTGGCGCAGTGGTAGCGCTGTTGCCTCGCAGTTAGGAGATCCGGGTTCGCTTCCCGGGTCCACCCTGCGTGGAGTTTGCATGTTCTCCCCGTGTCTGCATGGGTTTCCTCCTGGCGCTCCGGTTTCCTCCCACAGTCCAAAGACATGCAGGTTAGGTGGATTGGCGATTCTAAATTGGCCCTAGTGTGTGCTTGGTGTGTGGGTGTGTTTGTGTGTGTCCTGCGGTGGGTTGGCACCCTGCCCGGGATTGGTTCCCTGCCTTGTGCCCTGTGTTGGCTGGGATTGGCTCCAGCAGACCCCCGTGACCCTGTGTTCGGATTCAGCAGGTTAGAAAATGGATGGATGGATAAGCTAACTTTAAATTTATAGCACCTTTTTCAACAAGTATATTTTAAAAAAGTAGCCAAGAATACAACACATTATGGGCTTGCTTTGGTATGCAAAAGTTGTCAGTGTTAATTATGAATTCCTAACATCTGATTTGTATATTCTTTTTGTTTGCTGTTTCAATATTCTGTCAAAAAATTTGAAACTGCAGTCTTATTTCCACATTTCATTTCTCATGTATTTTAATACTTAGTTTTTGAGGTTTTTTTTATTTAGCCATACTATATATTTACTGTATAGTGCACTCATTTCCTCAGTGGTAGTGTGCTTAATAAGAATGAATTAAATGTATCTTGTATAGTCTGAATTTACTTTCATTGTAACATTTTGTTTTGACTGCAAAAGGCTTCTGAGCATTTAAGCACCAAGAATTGGGTTGAGCAAAATTATAGTTTTGTCAAAAGTGTACAAATTCATTAAGAACATCCACTGCTTCTGTCAAAATACGAAGAAGTAATTTGTGGTTGCTCTTTCAAAATGAAGTAATTGGACTAATAACAGTTAAGTATTATTGTGTTTGTGTTTAGGGAAATTTTGCTTTATAAATCTACAGAATGTGAAATTAAATTATCATCTGCAGCTACTTTTTAATAACATTATTGTATAGATTTGTTTTGCAATGCAACTTGACTTTGACAGAGAGACCGGCTAAATCAAGCACAAAATAGGAATAACTCCAGCATTGACTGTACAGCATAGACATAGATACTTTATCTATCTATCTATCTATGTCTATGCTGTACAGTCAATGCTGGAGTTATTCCTATTTTGTGCTTGATTTAGCCGGTCTCTCTGTCAAAGTCAAGTTGCATTGCAAAACAAATCTATACAATACATGACAGAAACAGTTTAAAAAAAAAAATCAGAAATTTATCGTAAAGAGAAAATTCATAAATACTAATAATGGTTAATGGCTATTTGTTATATAGTAAATATAATCTGTCTCTAGTAAATACAGTAGGCTAATTAGATATTCACTAAGATTTTTGATGATGTGTATCTGAAGACATGGGATAATAAGCCTTGATGTGTTTCTGCCACTTTTCAAGATTCAATAGTTAATCTTATTACCAGCATTCAAGATTGCAGGCTTGCTTAGAGGATATCTGGTCTAACCACAAGGGGGTGCCACTGAGCCCCAAACCACAGACACAATGTCCCCCAACACAATTCTGGGTTCAAATAAAGAGTATTTATTTGTTACCAACACATTTCTAATAATTACCAGACAAAATCAATACCAGAATACAATAAATAATCAATTTCTTCCCACCTCCCTTCCTCCAAGTGAGTGTTGCCTGCAATTTTCCAACTTTGATTCACTGAGGTGAGGCTGTGTGCTTCTTTTGAATTAGACCCAAGGACTGCTTCCAGTGTCATACACAGGTTGTCCGAAGCACTTCGCGGTTGTGTGGAAACCAGGGCACTCCTCCCCAGGTAGCACCCTCTGGTGGCACCCAAGGACCTCAACAGGGCTGTTTCTAGACTTCAATTCATATGCCACTCTGTTGGTGTTCTAATTTGGTTCAGCACTGTGGTACGCTGCCACCTGCTTTGGGGGGTGGGGGGATTGCGGGGTAGGGGGGAGAAATGAACAGCTCTCGACACCTATGTTTGCCTAGTCCATTCATTATGGACTCGTAGCTGGGCAAGAAATCACCCTCCATCCCAGCCATGATTCCTGTCCTTCCTCTGTGGCACTTACACTGGGCTATAATTAGTAGATTATTTACTTCAAAAATTAGAAAAAAAAAATAGACTCAAATTACATAAAATTATCAATGCATATGTCTTGTTTGAAAAAATTTGAAACATCAACTGTTTGGGATTTCTGTTAAAAAAAAAAAAAAAAAAAAAAAAAAAATTAAGACGACACAGAGCTATATGAAAAGTTTATCCATCACCTCTGACAGGAGTTCATAATAAATTAATTGGTCTTGAGTCCTGCTTAAATCTTTACTCGTCATGGTTAACTTTTCCAGAGTATGGATATTTCTTGGTATTGATACTTCTTCCTTCAATAGTTTTACATAACCTAGAATTTTGAAAAGGCGCACACAGTAAGGTATGGGCACCAACAATTTATATAGAAATTGACGCTACAGTATTAACAGCTATATGTCATAAGCATCTGCTGTAAACTTGAGAAAGTCCACCATCTGGGTGGAGGGTATTATCGTGAACAATTTAGCATTTCTATATACAGAAGATGATTACTTAATCTGAAATTTTATGTTGTCTTAATTTCTCTTGAAATCTTTTTCTTCTTTTGACAGTTCCCTTTAGGGGTAACCACAGCAGATCATCTGTTTCCTTTGCATCTTGCTCTGTCACTCTCACCACATCCATAAATCTCCTCTTAGGCCTTCCCTCTTTTTCTCTTGCCTGGCAGATCCATCCCTAGCATCCTTCTTCCAATATAGCCAGCATTTCTCCTCTGCAGATGTCCAAACCAATGCAATCTCACCTCTCTGGGTTTGTCTCCAAACCTTACAACCTGTATGGAGTAAGATCGCTGTCAAAAATAACTCCTAATAATTTAAGTCAAAATTGCATTTCACACTTGTCAATTATGCTTACGCTTCTGAAAGTTATACAGTGGTACCTCTGGTCATGACCATAATTTGTTCCAAAACTCTGGACGCGACCCGAACGTAATTTCCCTATAAGATTGTATGTAAATACAATTAATACATTCCAGACCGTACGAACTGTATGTAAATATATATATTTTTTAAGCACAAAAATAGTTAATTATACCATAGAATGCACAGTGTAATAGTTAACTAAATGTAAAAACATTGAATAACACTGAGAAAACCTTGAACAACAGAGAAAACTAACAGTGTAATAATTCACACTAGACCGTTACAAACCGCTCGCTGTAACCACTTTTTTTTTATGAATTTTAAGCACAGGGAAAAAAAATTAAATGCCACTTCTCTTGCGTAACTTTTCAAACCATCTTCTGCTGGCTTTAAATTCCTCACCTTCGCTACTCAAAGAAGGATTTTTTTTTTCAGCAAATCGCCATGAATCTTCCTGGCTTTCTCACATATGATCACCTCGCTTACGCTATCCCCTGCAAATTGCTTCTCGTTGAACCAAACTAGCTACAGTTTTTCCACCTCTTCCAGCACTGCTTGGTTAACATTTTAATTCCTTTTGCAACATCAGCTGCTTTGTTAGGCCATGTATTCGCAAACAAAAGAAAATTTTGAAATCATTGGCACATACGAACACCCGTAGGGAAACTGACCGCCAGTGTTTTTGTTCATCACCAATGTGTGTGGTCATGAAAAGATGCAAAATTTTGGCAAACTTTTTGATGATAACCCGATTTGTACGTGTTCGGAAACGTTCATGACCAGAGGTTCTACTGTACTTGCTTCTGAAAATTACGTTTGCGCTTCTGAAAATTACACTTGCTCCTAAAAAATACACTTGCACTTCTGAAAAATTACACTTGCTTCTGAAAATTGAGTACAATTCTCAAGCATCAACAAACTGTCAAAACTATGTCATTGGCCGCACAAGACATTCGCTATCGAGGAGGAAACAATCTATTTTTGATACTGCACATGTGCCACAAAGATAGAATGCTGGAGTTATTTTTGACAGTGAATCATACTTCATCCTTAGTCCCCTTACAGTGGGTCCAAAGGGCAAAAAACAAAATAAAATGGGCACAAAGAAATTAATTAAACAATGACAACATGAAATTAACAATACAAAGTGAGAGTATGAAATGAACAAATTAACAGCGTTGCGTTTTAAACTTTACTTTACATAACATCTTAGCCGAGTGTCCATATCTTTGTTTTAAGTGTATAGGAGAACAAGATGTTGCGGAATTTTCCCAGCCTTCAGATTTCAACCCTCTTGTTCATAGATTTCGTGTTGGGTTGGGAGGCACGGACTTATGACCCCCACCCCCCCCTGGAGGATATGAATACATACAAAATAGACGTAAAGATCATTGGCTTTGCACACTATAAATTTCTGAAGCTGCCCCCCTCGTGACAGCACTACTTTTAAGTGAGTTTTGTTTGGTGCCACGATTTTACTATGGAAGCACAGAGTTAGATTAAAGACTGAGTGTGTAGAATGTTACACCCTTATGATGGAGGACTATTTAGGACAAAAATAAATAAGCAAAATAAACCAAATAACTGTGAAATAGGACAATAAATATATAATAAAATGAAATATGGGAATCTGTTCTCCCCATGTCCTCCCATGGTCCAACGACATGCAGGTTAGGTGCTTTGGCAGTACTAAATTGTGTGTGTGTGTGTGTATGTTCATGTTCACCCTGCGATGGACTGGTGCCCTATGTTGGCTATGATAGGCTCTGGCAGACCCCTGCGACCCAGGACTAAGTGGGTTTGAAAATGACTGACTGACATAAAGGAATAAGGAACAAAAGGCATATTTCGTGACCCATTTAACTATTTGTACTTGCAATTATTTATACTTGCAATACTTCTCATTCTGTTTATTTATTTATTTGTATATTTATCCATGCATCCATCCATCCATCCAATTTCTTAACTCACTTTATCCTGAGCAGAGGCAGAGTCACAGGGAAGCTTGAGCCTATCTCAGGAAACATTAAACTCTTTTCTTTTTTTTCTTTTGTCAGTGCCAATTAAATGTCACATAAATCTCATTCATCAGATTACAATGTGCCAACCATGTTAGGACAAGAAAAACTGAACTGAAATTTTAAAAAGACATCCATCTTGTCAGAAAGTTATTAAAATTCGTGTGGTACAGTGTCATGTAACCCTTTACAATGGCAACTGAGTATCACAGTGAATCCTATTCTTTGGATATGGCACATTTGCCAGCCATTTACCAGCCAATTTGACCCATTAACTCACTTTGGGCCAGGCAAATCTAACTGCAACATAAAAAAGGAATCTTGTCACCAAGCTATGAAAGTATGGGAGGCAAAATGGTGCACAACTCTCTAAAGCGCCTGTTAAATATCAAAGTTAATCCTAGTCATTAAAAATGGGAATGTGACAAATTTGCCAGTCAGTTTGAGCCAGGTACTCACAAAGTTGTCGAACATCACATTGAAATCTGTTCATTAGATAAGGGATATATGGGAATATGACAAATTTGCCAGTTCATTTGACCCATGTACCCAAAGTTCAAATGCAATTTAACAAAGGAATCTTTCTTTTCTCAAAACTAGTGTAGCCCAATTCTATCTAACCCTCTGTTGTGCCTGTTAAACATCTAATTCCATTCACTAGATATGGGAATGTGCCAACTTTGACTGTCAATTTGACCCATGTACCGAACTTGTATATAACAGAGGCATCTGTCTTGTCACAAAGCTGTGAAAATCAGGGCTGCCCAACATCACTTAACGCTTTACTGTGCCCATTAAACTTCAGAGTACACCTTATTCGTTATATATGACAGTGTGCCAATTTTGTCTTTGAGCTGGGCAAAACTGGACTGACACTTTGAAAATTAAGTTGGTCCAATTTGATGTAACTCCTGTGAAAGGGAACAGCCCGGACACAGACAGGCAGACACGTTGCAGTCCATCACCACACGTTTATTTACACTATTATTATACAAGTCACTAAGTGCACCACACAACAAACCCCCACCGACTCCCAAAGTCCAGGCTTCCAGCAGCCACTTTCTTCTCCTCACAAACACTCAGGGCCTCTCCTTGCCGCCTCCTCTGACCTCGTCCACCTCCTCACCCGACTCCAGCCTTGATTGCAGGGCGGCGGCTCCTTAAATAGGTAGCTGGGTGCGGCTCGCAATCAGCCACCTGCCACACTCCTTTACATCTGATCAAGTATGAAATGTGAAAAACTGATTTATTTTTTTTTCAAATAAACGGCTGATTTTATCTTTTTATGCTGCAGAATATTTTCACTGGATCTTAAATGTTGAATAAGAAACTGCTTTGCACAAGTTTCATAAATAAGAAACTGGCTGGAAGTGAATAACTTTAGGCTCACGTGAAATAGATAGATAGATAGATAAATTGTCACGTTCTCCCCATTTCTCCATGGGCTTTATGCCATACCACCCGATGACTCGCAGGTGAAGTAATTAGAGGGTCCAGTGGTGCACCCCTGTGATGGATTAGCGCCACAGCCTGGGCTGATTGTCCACGGACATTCACTAAATGCTGCTAGGGAAAACTCCAGTTCCTGAGACCTCCACTTAGATTACAAACATGCAACAACGAGGTGGCAATTGAACTGACAACCAAAGTTTTAGCTTTAGGATCGCTGTCAAAAATAACTCAATCATTCCATCTTTGTGGCACATGTGTAGTAACAAAAATTGATTGTTTATTCTTCAATAGAGAATGTCTTGTGCATCCAATGATGTATTTTTGACAGTTTATTCACACTTGAGAATTGTACTTGGACCTTTCAGAAGCGCAAGCATATTTTTTAGAAGCAAACGCAATTTTCAGGAGTGCAAGCGTTATTTTCAGAAGCAAGCATAAGTTTCAGAAGCGCAAGCAAAATTAACACGTGTGAAATGTAAGTTTGCCTTAAATTATTACTAGTTATTTTTGACAGTGTTCTTACTCCATATAATCTGAGCTGACCCTCTAAAGTACTCATTCCTAATTCTGTACATCCTCATCACACCCAGTGTAAATCCTAACATCTTTTAAGTCTGTCACCCTGTAGCTCTGTCCCCTGTCCTTTTGACAGTACCACTGTCTCCAAACAATATAACATAGCAGGTCTCACTATCGTCTTGTAGACCATCCCTTTCACTCTTGCTGGTACCCATCTGTCACAAATTACTCTTGACACTCTTCTGCACCCACTCCACCCTGACTGCACTCTCTTCTTCACCTCTCTTCCACACTCCCCTTTACACTATACTGTTGATCCCATGTATTTAAACTCGTCCACCTTTGCCAGCTCTACTCCCTGTATCCTCACCATTCCTCTGACCTCCCTATTCTTCACGCGCATGTATTCTGTCTTGGTCCTACTGACCTTCATTCCTCTCCTCTCTAGAGCATGTCTTCACCTCTCCAGGGTCACCTCAACCTGCGCCGTACTCTTGTTACGGATGACAATATCATCCACAAATATCATAGTCCACAGGAACTCCTGTTTAATCTTCTCTGTTAACCTGTCCACAACCATTGCCAATAAGAAAGGGCTCAGAGCTGATGCATGATGTAACCTCCACCTTAAATACATCTTTAATTCCTACTGCAGACTTCAACATTGTCACACTTCCCTTGTACATATCTTGTACCACTCTTACATACTTCTCTGCCATCCCTGACTTCCTCATACAATACCACAAGTCCTCTCCAGGCACCCTGTCATATGCTTTCTGTAAGACCATAAAGATACAATGCAACTCCTTTTGGCCTTCTCTGTACTTCTCCATCATCACCCTCAGAGAAAACATTGCATCTGTAGTGCTCTTTCTCAGCATGAATCCATACTGCTGCTCACTAATCATCACCTCTCTTTGAAATCTAGCTTCCACTCCTCAGGCACCCTCTCGCTTTTCAAAATTGCCTTAAACAATCTAAGACTCCACTTCCATCTCTCCATAACGCTTCCACAGGTATGTCATCTGGACCAACAGACTTCCCATTCGTCATCCTCTGCATAGATGTCCTTGCTTCCTCCTGGTTAATCCACTGCACCTCCTGTTTCACTATCTTCCACATCATCCAGCCTTCTCTCTCATTCTCTTCACTCATCAACCTCTCGGAATACTCTTTCCATCCGCTCAACCCACTTTCCTAACTTGCGAGTATGTTTCCATTATTATCATTTATCATCCTAACCTGCTGCTCATCTTACTTCTTCCCTGAACTCCATTTTACAGTCTCCCCTTTTCATCTTCCACCATTGATCTTTGGCGTTGCCCTACTTCTGTTCTTCTTGATCTCCAACGTCCATCCTATGCTGCTTAACTATGCCTTCCTCTGACATGACTGTATTCTCCAATCTCCTTCAGACTGACCCTCCTAGGATATAATCCACTTGTTTGCATCTTCCTCCACTCGTACCTCACCCTGTGTTCCTTTTCTTAAAATATACAGTTAGGTCCATAAATATTTGGACAGAGACAACTTTTTTCTAATTTTGGTTCTGTACATTACCACAATGAATTTTAAATGAAACAACTCAGATGCAGTTGAAGTGCAGACTTTCAGCTTTAATTCAGTGCGGTGAACAAAACGATTGCATAAAAATGTGAAGCAACTAAAGCATTTTTTTAACACAATCCCTTCATTTCAGGGGCTCAAAAGTAATTGGACAAATTAAATAACTGGAAATAAAATGTTCATTTCTAATACTTGGTTGAAAACCCTTTGTTGGCAATGACAGCCTGAAGTCTTGAACTCATGGACATCACCAGATGCTGGGTTTCCTCCTTTTAATGCTCTACCAGGCCTTTACTGCAGCGGCTTTCAGTTGCTGTTTGTTTGTGGGCCTTTCTGTCTGAAGTTTAGTCTTCAACAAGTAAAATGCATGCTCAATTGGGTTAAGATCAGATGACTGACTTGGGCATTCAAGAATTTTCCACTTCTTTGCTTTAATAAACTCCTGGGTTGCTTTGGCTGTATGTTTTGGGTCATTGTCCATCTGTATCATGAAACGCCGCCCAATCAATTTGACTGCATTTAGCTGGATTTGAGCAGACAGTATGTCTCTGAACACCTCAGAATTCATTCGGCTGCTTCTGTCCTGTGTCACATCATCAATAAACACTAGTGTCCCAGTGCCACTGGCAGCCATGCACGCCCAAGCCATCACACTGCCTCCACCGTGTTTTACAGATGATGTGGTATGCTTTGGATAATGGGCTCTTCCATGCCTTCTTCATACTTTTTTCTTGCCATCATTCTGGTAGAGGTTGATCTTGGTTTCATCTGTCCAAAGAATGTTTTTCCAGAACTGTGCTGACTTTTTTAGATGTTCTTTAGTCCAATTTAGCCTTTCCATTCTTGAGGCTTATGAGTGGCTTGCACCTCGCAGTTCACCCTCTGTATTTACTTTCATGCAGTTCTCTTCATGGTAGACTTGGATATCGATACATCTACCCCCTGGAGAGTGTTGTTCACTTGGTTGGCTGTTGTGAAGGGGTTTCTCTTCACCATGGAAATGATTCTGCGATCATCCACCACTGTTGTCTTCCAGGTCTTTTTGCGTTGCTGAGTTCACCAGTGCTTGCTTTCTGTCTCAGGATGTAACAAACTGTAGATTTTGCCACTCGTAATATTGTAGCAATTTCTCGGATGGGTTTTTTCTGTTTTCACAACTTAAGGATGGCTTCTTTCACCTGCATGGAGAGCTCTTTTGACCGCATGTTGTCTGTTCACAGCAAAATCATCCACATGCAAGCACCACACCTCAAATCAACTCCAGACCTTTTATCTGCTTAATTGATGACATAATGACGGACTTGCCCACACCTGCCCATGAAATAGCCTTTGAGTCAATTGTCCAATTACTTTTGAGCGCCTGAAATGAAAGGATTGTGTTAAAAAATGCTTTAGTTGCCTCACATTTTTATGCAATCATTTTGTTCACCCCACTGAATTAAAGCTGAAAGTCTGCACTTCAACTGCATCTGAGTTGTTTCATTTAAAATTCATTGTGGTAATGTACAGAACCAACATTAGAAAAAAGTTGTCTCTGTCCAAATATTTATGGACCTAACTGTATATTCAACATAACCATGTCCATCCTTTTTGCAAAATCAACTACAATCTGATCTTCTCCATACCACTCCTTGACACCATTCCTACCTATCACCTTCTCTTCCCTTCACCAATATGTCCATTGAAGTCCGCTATCTTCACTACTCTCCCTTGGGTACACTCTCCACTACTTCATCCAACTCACTCCAGAAATCTGCTTTCTCATCCATCGCACACCCAACTTGTGGGGCATATGCACTAGTAACATTTATCATCACACCACCTATTTCCAGGTTTATAATCAACACTCTTAACACTCTTTTCACCTTCAAAACATTCTTGACATAGGGTAGGGGTTTATCCTGAAGGAACACTATTTCTCCTCCCATTCAAGCCCACCTCTTGATACATCTGGTCTTACTCTCCCCTTCCATCTGGTGCCTTGCACACATAATATATCTACCTTCCTTCTCTCCATTATATTGGCTAACACTCTTCCTTTACCAGTCATACCGCCAACATTCAAAGTTCCTACCCTCACTTCCACTCTCCTAACCTTCCTCCTCTCCTTCTGCCTCCGAAAAAGGTCTTCCCCATCTTCTTCTTTGGCCAACAGTAGCCCAGTTTCTCCCAGAACCTTGTTGGCTATTGTTAACCCGGGCCTCAACCAATCCAGTATGGAAATCTGTATTGTTGTCGCATATTGAACTGGCAAATATCTCTTGAAATCATTGTAGATCATTATCTTGACAGTGATACATATTTTTCACATTCATTTTAAAGTAATATTCATATTAGTATAGAGAGTAAACTGGGTCACTTTCAGTTTTTTGTGCATATTTACACTCTTAATTGTTTCTCATTTTAATACGAGACTGAAGTATCATTAATACTTTATTTCCTAAACAGTGTCATATAGTATCTAGGGACAGGAAACCACAAGATTGTGAGTTCATTTCATGTTTGTAGCACCCAGTGAGAAGCAAAAAAGTCTGAAATTGCTTCATTAATTGAATGATTGATTATTATATGATTATGATGAATGGATATATGTTAATGCTAATTATGATGGCTTAATCTTAGGTCACACAATTAAAAAAACTGCATAATGTTATTTTTTAGACATCAAGCTACTGGCTACTAAGATTGACCATAAGGAAGACTATGGTTTGAATTAATTCAGTTTTAGTGTATTTATAGTAGGACTGCAGAGTACATAAATGTAGTGAGTCTTTTTTAGAAAGGTAGTGCATTTTTGCTGATGAATTTTAATATGTTTGACTTAAAAGGAAAAGTTACTTTAATCTGTAAGGAAACTTTCATATAAAAATGAAGTTATTAGACTCTGCCTTAAAGGAGTTTTATTTATTCATAGAGAGTGATAATATTGTAATGAGAACACGTTCATTAACTAAATGAACACTAGGTTCCATTTAGTTTGCAAGTTGTACTCATCTCATTTAGTGGGAAGTCAGCAAGCTGCTTGGGCTAAAGTCGTTCCACTTAACTGCAGTGCAAGTGGTAAATACTTTTGGAAGCAAAGGAATAGGTTATCACTGTCTGAAGCCTGACGAGGGCAGACTAATATTAATTATCTGATACATAGGTACATTTACCATCAATACCAATAAAGAACACCTTAACCTCAGTAATAATCAGTTTTTATAGTGCTTAATTTCCCTTAAAATAATGTTTTACTTGGTTTCTTCCAGTAGTTCTAAAGACTAGGGCACATTTCCCATGATTCTCAATTTGAATCTGCCTGGTTACTGGGTGAGGTGTTTCATTAATTTACACAAGTTAAGTCTCTCAGTAATAATTTTAACTCTGCTTATATAAAACAAATTGATTTAAAACATGTGAACCTTCATTTTATATAGTTTTGTAAGTACCTATTATCATTTTTAAACTAGTTAATCAGTATAACACCAGAGCTATTTAAGTTCTTCATTTAACCTTTAAACTTAAGTTAAAAATCCAAAGAAACTCAATTTATCTTGTTAACATAGGTAAAATTTGTTTCGTATCTGTATAACTCTTGCCAAAATGCACTTGTTTAGATAACTCCTTTATTCTGGTCTATTGCACTTTTCAGATTATTTAAACATTGGGCATTTCTTGGCTATACAGCCACATCATGTGCAGACATGTATTCTGCTGATGTTAAAATAATTATATTCATTGGATAAACTAATTTTAATGAACAGAAAAAAAAACCCATGGAAATTTGCCATAAGTCAGCAACACAGATGCAAAGTCTCAAGGTAAAAATACTGCCTTGATATATGTTTGATTCCTTTGCTTTAGAAGAAAACAACAATAGAAAATACTGTTGATTTACACAGTACCAATGTCACATTTACCTGTAATATAGTTTTAAATGATTAAATTTAGCGATAATACAGCATTTAGTGTTTATGGGTAAGTTATTTGGATTAAAAAAAGAAAGTATATATTAAATTGCATGATGAGCAAACTGATTATTCCACCAACTTTAAAAATAACATCCTTGATGTGTTATGCATCGTGGAGAAAAGTATGTGTTGCTCAAATGCATATAATTTGAAACCATGTACAAAAAAAATTTGAAGTAGTTTAAAGCTTATATGGGTGCAGGAGATGGGGAGGGAAGCAGAACGAGAGTGCTGCCTACAATTAAGTACCAGTATGTTGGGCATTTAAATTTTATGAAATAACTGTCTTCTACCTCATACAACAATATTTAATGGCTTCTGTACATCCTTCATGTGGGGTAGGCAGATTTCTTAGAGATGTATTTGATCCATAAATTTTTATTACATAATGGTATTTTAAGTTTTTATATTGAAATTTTTATGTATATGTTTATCGGATAGTATTAATGTATTTAGTGACATTTGTAAAATTAACTTCCACATTACTTCAATCCACACATTAATTTTACAAAGCAGCTTTCTTCGGCACAGGATATGGAGAGTTGTATTCCCTTTTTTTAAGGACAGAACGCAAGTCAGGAATCAATCCCTACATTCCCCTACTTACTTATTTTTATTTACTCTTCTGATATACTTGCTAATTGGGTAATTCCATGTCAAATCAACACACTTATGGACCTCGTCACAGATTTTAACGAAACTCGGCTTTATGACTTTAACTGGCTGTATCTCCCTAATGTAAGTTGCACAGCAATGGTTCTCATATCGCTTTAAAGCCCTTTTCCAGCTCTATATTTTGCATAAATACAATGCTATCCCCAAAATGAAAAATTACCTTGTTATGAGTGATTATAATTTTAAAAATTGAACAGCAAAAAAAAAAACTATTTTAAAATTGTGATAAATTTCAAATGGCTTCATGGTACTCCCAAAAAGTAATATAAATCGAAAGATAGAGAACTAATTCCCAAACTAAAACCATACATAAGAAAGTAATGACTGTGCATTTTCTTTCTTCATGTTTATGGTTCAAATTGTTAGGATCTAATGCAAATACAGGCTCCTATTAACACTTAACATAAATCACTGAATAGAAATATGTTGGCTTTTTATGCAGGTTGAAAGTGAGTTTATCTTGGAGAGTGAGAGAGATTCCTTCATTGACCAGGTGCGTGAAATTATTGAGAGGGCTGATGAAATGCTAAGTGAAGATGCCAGTGGAGAGCCTGAAGGTGAACAAGGTTTAGAGAGAGATAGTGTAAAAGGGACATCCTTCTTCCCGGAATCCCAGGTAATAAACATCTAATTTTAAACCATAGAAGGGTTTATATGCATAATAATACATAGTTTGATTTTTTTTTGCAAATATTTCAATGCAAAAAAAGGACATTTTTTCCTTTTCTCTTGGTTTAAAGATTTTGAACGACTTCAGGGTACCAGAGCCTGCAATTCCCCAATACATGGGTAAGTACATTTTTTATAATGAAGTGTATATTTCTTTGATATCCTGTGCGTTTAAAAGATGTTAGTACATTAACTATTCTAGCTAGCTTTGTCAGATTACCATCA
Source organism: Erpetoichthys calabaricus (assembly GCF_900747795.2). Classification (NCBI taxonomy): domain Eukaryota; kingdom Metazoa; phylum Chordata; class Cladistia; order Polypteriformes; family Polypteridae; genus Erpetoichthys; species Erpetoichthys calabaricus. Next base: position 155,849,656 of record NC_041394.2, on the reverse strand, counting down.
TTATTCTTTACAGCGAAGCAGTACATGGCTGTAGGTACATAAACAAAGAATCCAAAGCTAATGGGAGAGGCTCTATCAAACCTGAACTCTGGAATATTATTAAGCAGTTTTAGTAATGTTTTGTTGTGTTGTATATTTGGGGCAAGTTTCACTTTAGTCTGAGTGTTTAGTTTTATATACATTGGCTTCAGAAAGTATTCATACCTGTGCACTTTTTCATCTTTTGTTACATTGCAGCGTTATGCTAAGATTGTTTACATTTTTCCCCACATGAAGTAACAATCAATACCCTAGAATAGCAAAGCGAAAGTGGGATTTAAGAATTTTTAAATTTATTAAAAATAAAAACAAAACTGAAATATCACATTGACATGATTTTTTAGATCCTTTTCCATAACACTTAAAATTTGGCTTAGGAGCATCCCATTCTGTTGATCATCATTAAGATGTTTCAACATTTTGTTTCAAATCTGCTGGTGGTAAATTCAGTTGACTGGACTGATTAGAAAAGGTACACATCTGCCTTGAAGGAGGTCCCACAGTTGATGATGTTTTTCAGAGCAAAAACCAAGCAAACTTTTCAGAATTTAGAGACAAGTTTGTGGTATTGTACAGTTTGGGAGAAGGATGCAGAAGAACTCCTACAGCATTGAAGGTTCCCAGGAGCACACTGTTATCCATAATTCTTAAAATTGTAATATGTTTGGATCAACCACACCTCTTCCTATAGCTGGCTGCCTGGCTAATCTGAGCTGTTTGTGGGAGAAGGACCTTAATAAAAGAAGTGACCAAGACCCCATTTGTTTTTTGGACTGAAACCCAGTGAACTGGTGGAGATGAGAGGACTTCCAGAAGAACAACCACCACTGCAACACTCTACTAATTTATGCTTTATGGCAGAGTGTTCAGACAACACATGAAATCCTGCTTAGTTTGTTCTCAGTTCTAAGCATCACATCTTGAGGAAACTTACCTTTGCAATATATTCCAGCGGTGAAGCATGGAGGTGTCACCATCGTGATGTATGATTGTTTGTCAGTGGGATAAAGTTGGAAACTAGTCAGGTTAGTGGGAAAACCGAACATAATCTGCTCCACAGCATTCTGAACCTCAGACTTTACAGATGGTTCACCTTCCAGTAGGACAGTGACCCTAAGTACAAAGCAAAGGCAAAACTTAGAATGTCCTTAAGTTGCCCAGCCAGAGCCTGCACTTGAACCCAATTGAACATATCTTGATAAATTTGAAAATAGCTGTTCACTGACAAACCCCATCCAGCCTGACAGAGTTTGACAGGATTTGCAGAGAGGAATGGCAGTAAATCCCCAGATTCAAGTGTGTGTGATATTTCATTTTTTTATCTTTAATAAATTTGCGAAAATTTCTAAAATCATTTTTGCTTTGTCATCTTACGTATTGAGTGCTTCTTGATGAGAGGAAAGTGTTAATTTAAATGATTTTAGAATAAGGGTGTAACATAATTAAATGTGTAAAAAAAGTGAAGAGGTCTGAATACTTTCTGAAGGCACTGTATTTCTTTGTACCATTTTGATGAGTGTAAAAAATACTTTTGGAAGATCCATCCATCCATCCATTTTCCAACCCGCTGAATCCGAACACAGGGTCACGGGGGTCTGCTGGAGCCAATCCCAGCCAACACAGGGCACAAGGCAGGAACTAATCCCGGGCAGGGTGCCAACCCACCGCAGGACACACACAAACACAACCACACACCAAGCACACACTAGGGCCAATTTAGAATCGCCAATCCACCTAACCTGCATGTCTTTGGACTGTGGGAGGAAACCGGAGTGCCCGGAGGAAACCCACGCAGACACGGGGAGAACATGCAAACTCCACGCAGGGAGGACCCGGGAAGCGAACCCAGGTCCCCAGATCTCCCAACTGCAAGGCAGCAGCACTACCCACTGCGCCACCGTGCCGCCCTTTTGGAAGATAATTTTCCAAAATGTACTCGTAAACTTAATTTGAAAGTCCCTTGATGCATAATTAATTTTGAAATGCTTCTAATTATGGAAAAATGCTTTACAATTTTAAATAAATGTTACAGGAAGCCAGGCTGGTACGGCAACCCAAGTCGTACATTCTGCAGGTCGTCGTTTCATAGTGAGTCCAGTTCCAGAGGCAAGGCTGAAAGAACCTTTTTTTTCTACGGCAGCCACGTCAACCAGAGAAGTGCCAGTTACAGGTATACACAGAAATAGGAAATATTTGCTTTCATTGCTAGAATGTATTATGTGTTTTATCTCTTACCTTTTGATTGCAAAAAATGATAAAATAATTAATGAGATGAGGCAACTATGGCCAGTCTGAGTGGGAACATAGCTCATGGTGATGCTCAACATTTGTATCCTTTTTAACTACCATGGGGTTTTAATAAAAAAAGATGATGTGGAAAGGCATAGTTTTCATTCTAGCAATGATCTTTGTATTCAAATTTCACTGTTGAAGTTTTCTTCTGTTTACATTTATGTATAACAACCTTTTATATTGGTGAACATAATAGCCCTTATAATGTATGTATTAGTATGTATTAACACATTTTTTTTCTTTCCCTCACAGCACCAGTTTTGAACCTCTCTCACTCTGCATCTTCTGTTAGCCTGCAGCAAGCCTTTACTGAGTTGCGGCATGGCCACTATCAGGAGGGGCCTAGCACTGCTCCACCCATCATTAATCTCCCTGTGCCCCCATTGCCCGTTTCTGTTCCAGTTAACAGTACTGTTGCTGGCATTGTTCCAGTCACTACAGGAGGTGCCCCAGTCTCTACCCCATCCACTGTCCAAATTGCATCATCTCCTTTCATCCAGTCACAAAGTGTTAGCACTGAGACATGCTCGACTTCCATAACTACTGCCTCAAAAACTTTGCCGCATCCTGATGTGAGCTCTGTACTCAATGTCTCCATATCCATTCCATCTCCTTCAACAGTTCAGTTGCAGCAACAACCTATTTCCCAGGTGACTTCTGTGGAATCTACTTTTCTGAATGCAGTGACAATGCCTTTGGTATCTCAGGCAGGACAGCAGGTTATTTATTCTGGAGTTAGTTCTTTATCTCCACCTTTGTCAGTGTCTCAGTCTACACAACAGCCTCTTTTAGGGGTTGCTTCCAGTATCAGTGCCCCAGCTTCCATAGTTCCACATTTGGCATCTCAGCCAGTCCAAACTACCAGTGTCCTTTTGCCAAATATCAATCTTCCCACCTCTGCTACTTTTCCTATGACATCTGTGTCAACGCAACAAGTCATAGGTGTTCCAACAAGTATCTCTGTACAAACATCAGCTTCACAACCTTGTCCTGTGATTACCAATACTGGCACGAACATTCATGATCTGCTGCCTTCCATAATCCCAGTACTTCCTGAACCCTCCCAGTCATCCTTAGTTATGACAGTGCCAGTATCTGTTCCTTCACTCGCCACAGTTTCAACTACCCAAGCACTTGTATCACAACCAGCTGCTATGCCTCCTCCAATTGTACATTCTGCTATGTCAGGTTTGACCTTTCCATCTAGCAGTGGTCCTCAGCTAGCTCCCCTGGCTCCTGTCCCCTGCTCTCTGCCTGTTGCTAGTAGTGCTCCAGTAGTTCAGCAGACATTAGTTCAAACCCAGCCCCAGTCTGCCCCTTTGCCAAACCAGCCTCATGTACACAATGCAGAATGTGAAAGTGACTTGCAGCCTAAAGCTCCTGGTATTGATGATATAAAAACACTGGATCAAAAATTACGTTCTTTGTTTAGTGAACATAGTGCAGCATTAACCTCTAGTCAAGTAGAGCCTGCTGATAATGCAGGAACACCAGGCCAGGCTAGTGCCCCAGGTACAGCAGGAACCACATCTACCACACCTATGATTGTACCCCCAACCAGCCTCCCTCTTGGACCAACAGGGCTCCCTATCAGTACGCCAGTAGCCACACCAGGGCAGGTGTGCACACCAGCAGCATATGGTCAGATTTCATCTACAGCAGTGCCAGGAACAAGAGCAGGAACACCACCTGCCAAACTGCCTCTAGGAAGAGTTCCGGTAAGTAAAAAATTATATTTTTGTAAGGTCTATAAAAAATATATCAAAAGATAACATTAATCAGGAGCTGTGTAAATGACAAGTTGATCATTTTATAACAATTATTTCCCTCTTAATCATTTTAACATCACCTTAATTTTTATGCTTTTTATATAACCACTAATGGCTGTGTAAAAAAAGGTAAAGCTTCTAATTTTTTTAGGAATGACAAAACTCTGACCATTGCATGATCCTTTTTAATACATGCTTACTGCAGTTTTGCTCTCTTCAGTTGGACTATTTTTTTGAGGAAAATTTTATATAATTCCGTTCTTTTTGTTCATTTTTGCTATAATGTTTAAGCTAATAATGGCAGTTGCTGTACCAGTACTTACTGTGGCAACCTTCTTGTTACTGTAGCATTACAGTAACACGTTCTATCGTTACTGAACAACAGAAGTATTTTTAATAAAAAGAATGTGGTACAGTACCACATAACGTGTTGTTGATTTTGTAGCACTATACAGACGTGGCTGAAAATACTAGTAACCTTGTATATTATTCAAATAATTCATCAATCATCTTGAAAATTACTTAAATTAAATTTGTAATCTATACCTGTGTTTCTTTGGTTTGCAGTTAAACAAAACAAAAAGCGGTAAAAATTCAATTCTTGCTGATTCTTCAAAAACATTCCAAAATGGTCTGAACAAAGTTATTGAAATATTTAAAAGTTATAAGAAATAATTGGATTATAGTGATACTTCAAGCAGGCTAATCTGTCTTAATTAGTATTATCAGTGTGTTCAAAATTACTATCACTCTTTCAGCCAGTTTAAATGTGTTAAGTGTATGTCACTGTATTGTGTGTGCAACATTAAACATGGAAATAAAAACAAAAAGTAGACGGTAGTCAACAAGTTGAGGAAAAAGGTAATCATTAAGCATGGTCAATATAAAGCCTACTTGACAGTCTCCATAAAGCTGCTAGTCCCATAGTGGGCAGTTTTATCATGATGTTTAAGACCAATGAGTTTCTGGATATGACCACAAGAAGAAAATCAACACAAGATTAAATAAAAACATTGTTCAAATGATGAAGAAACAACCAAGGAAAACTTCAAAAGTAATCTAAGCTGATCTTCAAGCTCAGGGTGCTACAGTTTCGAGTCTTACCATCCATTGAGGTCTGAATGAAAATGAGCTTCATGATAAAAGATCAAGAAAGCCCCCACTTCTACGTGAGAAATGCAAAAATGCCATATTGTAGTTTGTCAGAATTCATGTGGTTAAGTTAGTCCTTCTGAGAGAATGTCTTTTGAACAGGTAAAACAAAATGGTTGTGTTTTTTTTTTTTTTGATAAATCGCACCTGCCTGTGAATGCAACAAACTGCATGTCACAATGAAATTAGAAAACTATTGTTGCATTTTGGAAAGAGATGCATTGTCAGTAAGCTGAGCCTTGTTCACACGTTATGGGTCCTCCAGTAGAATAATGACTCAAAACATGTCAAAAAAACACCCAAGAATGGATCAGAAGAAATCAATGGACCGCTTTGTTATGAGGCAAGGTCTGAATCCCAATAAACATCTGAGAAAGGATATGGATCTTGAAGTTTGAGAGAAGTCACCCATCAATGCAGATTGTAGCAGTTTCCGGTGGAGGAATGCGCAAAAATAATAATGAAATAGTGTAGAAATCTCATTCAGTGCTACCAAAATTGATTGATTGCAGTTGCTGTTGTTTCCTGAGGCTGCGCTAAAAAAAGTAGGTTATGGCTACCAATATTTTTGTCTGTCTTTTTTATTACTTAAAATATGTCTGATCATAAATTAAAAGCAAAGTATCTGTTCTTTTAAATATTTAAAAAAAAAATTATTTTTTTTTTTATAAATGATAAGGTACCAGTATTTTCAGCAGGCTGTATTCCTCTCTTTTTTCAGTAATACATTGCTTTAAAGATACCTGCTCACATTCTTTTTCATCTTGGAATATCTTAGATTTTATATTAACTTCACGGTGTCCCTCCCAAAGAGAAAAAATAGTCAAAACTAATGAAAAAATTGAAATGTTAAAGTGTATAGATCTAGAATGAGATCTTGGTTTAATTACTCCTCAGTGCTGTGGCAGTCTCTATCAATCTCTATCATTTTGCACTCCGTAATATTTGGCTGAAGCTGGTTGGAAATTTCCTACACCTATTTTAAATTATTTGAGAAATGGAGACAAAATAATTGTGATTTTTTTTTTTTCCATTCATATGTTGCAAGATTGAATATCTGTTTTCTTGGTTTTAACCAATGGCGTTGTTTCCCTGATAGTGTGCACTGTATCATTTTACTTTTGAAATGCACACTTTTTCTCCAGGGTCACTTTTTTGACATTGGGGCATTTGGCTTTATTCAGTATTTATAAGTAGTTTACGGTATTTTTTTTCTTGTCATCTTAATCAGATTTCCTGTTCTTGCTTTATAGTGGAGAAGGTGTGGCGTTGCTAATGTGAAGTTTTGTTTTTAAGCAAATTTAAATGCCAATGCACAAAATATATAAATATTTGATTATCTGTTTCTATTTTTCATTTTGTATAAATTTCCAAAGTTCTTATATTTTCATTTCATCTAATTTGAAGATGAAATTCTTTCTTTTTCATATTCAAGATCTGCAACAATACAATGTCAAAAAATGGTGGGGTAATTGAATAGTTTTGAAGGCACTGTGGTTTAATCTGTACAAGTGTTTATAATGACCATGTTTTGAATTATTTTGTTTTATGTTAGTACTGACTCATCTTGTTCGTGTTTTGAGAATTATACTACTATTAGCAATTCGGCCTTTTAGGTAGTACCCGTTGAGCATTGTTGCTTTGGAACATTATAGGCCAGCATTGAAGGCTTTAATGTCTGTTATAAGAAGTTAACTGAAAATGGCAGCATCTAGCAGCCATAGGCAGAATCTGCAAATCAGTAATGTATGAGGGGAGGGAGGCATGTACAGGTGCGACTATGTTGCCATCTGATTTTATTACTGAAAAAGAGTAAAACAGCTGAGATGCCAGTCTCACAGGGCCAAATGTTATTCTCAAACTAGAATACACGTCTAGGGACAACCCGTTTTTTTAAAAAAAAAAAAAGTGTGTAGTGGGTAAGCTACAAAATCCTGCTGTATAAAGTCCAATCCCTCTGGGCTTCTTCCTAAAACACCTACCCCCAGTTTCTCAAGTCTGTAAGTTTTAAACCACTGCCAGGGTTTCAGGGAGAGAGCAAAATATACTGAACAAAAGACTTTATGCTGAGAGAAAATAAGAAGCCAAAACTGCTGTTCTCCATATAGGAACTCAGTAGCACAAGGTAACTGAAGCTTCACAATTAATAATTTACACGCTGTAGTGTGCACTTTTACAGTGGAGACACACATACACCCTGTGTCAACATATCTTTAACGTTTACCATTTGTCCAATGATGCCGAGAAATGCCAATATATAATCTGATGCTACAGAAAAGTTTTTTCCTTGCATAAAGTAATGTTTATAAAGTTTGTTTTAAAAAAGTGCAATGTGCTCTCTGCATACATGACATGCATTTATTTGTCTAATGGGTTTTTTTTTTTTTTAGAGACTTTTTGACTGTAGACAGTTCATCATAAACAGAAGCTTGCTCTCTATCTGACCAGGTTAACGAGAGTAACTTTGATTTTTGCAGTTCAAAATTACTGCCTTTGCTTTGAGTGCTGCCATCACGAGGTGTTGGATTGGTTTAGAAATGTGACACTCAGTGAGCTGTCTAATTATTCCAACCCAGTTTTAAGCAAAATTCACCCATGGTTGTTTCCAGACAGATACATCTGACTTTAGTAAGACTAGCACTTATCCACATTTTTTGGGGCCTTCCCTAGGCCAAGAGTACATGATGGGGAAGTTATTTGCATTAACAGTGAAAATAGTACATCTATTTCATACCTAAAGGAATACTCCAACCAAAAATGTTTGTTTTAAACACAAGTCCAAGCAAGTAGCAGCTTACCACCTCCTGTCATTATATTTGTACTCTTATTCTCAACTGGAGTATACTTCAGGATTATTTAGCAGCTGTCTGTAAAACTGTCATCTGATCTCTTGCATGTTGAAGCATCTTGGTTATGCACAGGTATGAGGCATTTTCTTTTCCGGATACTTTTTTACTCATTTATTAAAATTTTAACCTTTATTTGTACTGTTAGTGGGATTTGCAATTTTATCTCTGTGATTAGAGCATGAAGTGAGGTTACGTGCATGGGTATGCCGTCCTGGCATCTGCTCTGTCCATCAAATTCTAATGTACCGTACAGTATCATTGCAATCAAATCTCGAAGGGAGAACCCAGCTGTCTGATCTTATATACATTTTAACATTACAGTGCTTGTGACCACTGAATGAGGACAGAAGGTGGTTCTTCAATTTCAGTTCTTGGGCACATTTAAGTACATTCCATGTGAACTCTTTCCTGGAAGTGAAGTATTTAACAAAAATATGTTGCAAGTATAAAACTTTACATTGGTTATGTGAGATTTTTTATCATTGACGTTTTTGTTATCGTTTACTATTGTCTGTCACTATTCTATCAGAATTTTTTTATCTTTATGCATGAAAATGTGAGATTAACATTTTTTTTTCGGCAATCACTATAAACTACATGGGGTAAGTAACATTCTAAAAATATAAATCATTTTTGGATTGAGTATTCCTGTAAGGAGAAAGGCTTTTATATTTGTCCAGTTTTTTCATTACTCTCTATTGTTAATCTTGAGCTTATTCTAATATTTAAACTTTAAAGAAATCACATCTTTATAAAAAAAAAAATCATAACCTAAGTGCATGAGACACTTTTGGGTTTGTTGTAGTTTTGCTGTAAATAAACTTAAATAGTCTGGTATTGTGTGTATTAGTTTAAAATGGAGATTGAAATATATCAGATGGAAGGTGTATAATACATCACTTTTTTTCTTAATTTCTTGCCACATGGAATTACACTGAATTTAAAACCCCATGGCTGTTGTAGTTTTTTTATATTATGGTACCTCAACTGAGAGTCATTTAATACATCTGTAGTGTTTTAGAGGTACACTTGAAATAATATTATCATTAGTTTTCTTCAATCTGTACCACAATGTTCTCAATTCATTTAGTTTTATAATATGTGCTTATTCGGTAATGCAATTAATTGATTGCACAGGATGGGGAAATATCCTACTTTTAAGCCAATATTATTTGTTATTGCTTAGTACTGTTTAATAAAAATTAGAACTTCCACACACTCTGCATTACGAACAGGAAACATAATTTTCTTATGTAAGTGGCGTGTGTTTGCTAATCACAGAATTTTTGGTAGATTAAGACGATGAAGCCCTTAAACACTGCTTAGTTTGTTTTGTTTTTTTTTTTTTTCATTTATAATTGAGTAGGCATTACTTTCTTGAAAGTCCATTTGTCATGGTCTTTTTCTTTCCTTACGATTAATTTCCTCCATCATTATAGGTGTTACCTGTAGGTGCAGAATTACAAGCTGGCACGCCACCTACTGAAAACCTGCCACCTTTTCCAGGACCTTCACTAACCCAGGTGCTTTTCTAAAACAAACAAACCCATTCTGATTTGTATCTCTTGTTCATTTCTTACTCTGTCAATTCCATTATCTTTTTTGTTTTGTTTCATGCTTGTAAAAGATAATTTTAAACAATTCGTGCATGTACAAGCTTCATAGTCATTCTTCTCCTGAGCATGTTCTGTGCTTTAAACATTTTGACTTATTTCTTTAAGATTGCAATTTTTAATTGTCTCTACTATTACGAAGATGGTATCATAATAATAATTTAGAATATAAACAATTAGCTTTGATAATTTTGGTAAGCTCGAATATTTAGTGTTTTCAGTACAGTTAACTGAGTATAATAGCTGTCCTAGACACTTTTTTTCTTGACAGATTTGCGTAAAGCTGACTAATCAGAATTAGAATCACTTTTATTCACCTGTACTTGATGTAAAAGAATTTAATTTGGTAGCTTTGGAGCTGCTTATAACAGAAGACAATATCACATAAAAATAATGTAAATAACAAGAGGTTAAACAAACATACTTTATAAATAATTGCAGAATAGAGCAGTTAATAAAGGAGATGTGCAAATGAAAGCGTGTGTGTGTGTGTGTGTGTGTGTGTGTGTGTGTATGTGTATAGTGTGTATACACACACTAGGGCTGCCGGATAATACCCTAATTAGGGTTCAGATACTCATATTAAAAATAAGCAAATACTTGAATATATTCAAACGCTACTACATGTACTTTGGTATTTAATATGCCATAGGATGCTTCATTAAAAAAAATTTGTATCACTCGCAGTTCGTCATATGTAGCACTTAAGAGTCATGCATTAACACTTCTGTACAAAAAAGGATTTTCTGTGCATGGAACACTTCACATGCATGTATGTATATATGAAACCCATACAAAATCTTTCCTGATTACGTAAAGAAGTTAAGCACACTTATTACTTTAGCCCTCTGTGCCCTGGCCCCTCCTCCAACCTCCACTCTGCTGTGTGCCATTCTGGTGGTTCAAAATAACCTCTCTATATATACATTGTGGCAAGGTGAATATATCCGCGTTTCACAACAGGAGTTACTGAAAGTACTAAGTGTTGAATAAGAGATTCTTTTCCCCATTACAGATTCAGCAGAAATACTCTATAATACATGTAATATTAAATTTTTATTTCACCTTTGTTTTAGGAATTGTGTGTCAAGCCTTCAGCCTCCAAAAGCTTTCCTGACCCTGAAAATGCTGTTTAAAATGATGATTTTAAAGCTGCAATAATAAAAGGAAAATTAGAAATATAGCTAAATGGCTGATTTCTATTGCAGAAAATTCAAAGAGGCTTGCATTGCACTGAAGAAAAACTGTTTGTTATTAATAAATAGCACATTATTCAACATGGTTAAATGCTTCTATTGAATATAAATTAAAGATGAATGATTTAAGAATGCAGCTAATCATTCCCTGAAATGTTCAGCATATTGTTGCTGAATAATATGGTAAATGTATTCTGTCCTTAAATTTAATACTTAAAGTAAATAAAGCATTTTTTAAAATAAATATCTTTTTAAATCGACTTCCAAGTGGTATTTATAGCTTTCTAAATCATTTGGAACAAGGTGCAACACGTGTATTATAAATCTTACCTTGTGTGTTGTATGATGGCAATACATTACACATTAAAATTCTAGCCCTGCAATGTACCTTGATGAATGAAATTACTAGCTTACTTTAGTAAATCTGCTGTCAATGATAGGAAAAAGTACTTTAAAGCATTCATGTACAGTATGGTACATACTATAGCTTGCTGCCAGGCATATCTCAGGTAAGCTGATAAGCATACTGCAGAAACTTTTTCGAATGTTAACATTTTTTTAAAACAATTCATTATAGTCTCCATAATTTCTAATTGGAGCAGTAAAATTTGAAAAAAAAAATATTGCCTGTATGACAAATGTGAATTTTGCAGAAACTACAGGACAATTTCATTATCCTGGTAATAACAACAATATTTAATTATATAACACGTTTTCATGAAAATGAAGAGCCCAAAGTGCTTTACATGAAGTTGCATAACATAATTACAATTACCAAATAATAAATACAAACATAATACCAATAAAAAAAATAAGTAATACAAATGCAAAAGACCTTAAGAATGGCTTAAATTATTATTTATCTATGATGGTTTTATGGGTAAGTCTGATGCCATAATCAGATGGTCAGGAGTAAAAACAACAGCCAGGGAGAGAACAGCTTTCCAAGGGCTTCACTCAGCATCCACTGAGCATTCTATAAAACGTAAATGTGCTAAAGTAGTTCATTATTATTATTATGTAGCAGTGGGACTTGTCAAAATTTACAGCATTCACAGGCTTCCTAACATCACAGGTAATTGCAGAGTATTTTGATCAGATTGTAGTGGTTCAAGATGCCACAACAGAAAACCGAGTTTTTTGAGGTGGTTTTTTACATTTTTTTTTTGAATTTTGAATTTTTTTATTTTTTTTTTTGGTGATCAACTTTTTATTAAATATAGACATATTGACAGGATATGAATGGAATCAAACATGCATTGAGTTTCTGTGTGAGTACCTTTTTGCCAGTCATCAAATGGCTGCATCACTGAATCCAGTATATCAAAATTAGAGTTCCATCTTGTCTCTACAGACTGTCTGAGTGCCCTTGTGTGCTTGCCTTACTGGTCTAGTATGTTTGAAATGTCTAAATTGTTTAGACTAGCCAGAAGCTGAGCAACTTTGGGTGCTTTAATCGTTCATTACATTTATATAGCACTTTTCTCGCTGTTCATTACATTTATATAGCACTTTTCTCGCTTCTCAAAGCATTTTCGACGCAAGGAGGATCCGGGACGCGAACACATGATCCCCTTACTGCAAGGCAACTGCGCTACCACTCTCCATCACTGCTGTTGCAAAGGCACTTGAGAGAATCATGTTAGTTTAATCTGGTGTAGATTTGCAAGGCAGAGATCGTGTTTGCTCCTGGGTCAGTAACAGTCAATTCTGAAAACACTTGAGCTTTTCAAATAGTAAAGCATGAATGTTTTCACCTGTTTTAATTATGTTTGGTTCAATCGAGGTCGCAAAAAGCACCCTTTACACAAGATTGTAGTTCTCATTAAATTAATATAATGGATGGTAGCAGATATGAAATAGATTTTCTCAAAATTTTCAGTCTATATTTCAGTTGTGACAGTACACAGTTGACGTTCTAGAGCACATCATGTACAATATCCCTTCTCAGTTTTTGGGCTTTCTCTAACGCGTGCCGCAATGCAGTCGTCAGTTGGGGCAGTATCTCTTGAAACTTCAGACTTTCCAGTTTTGAGTGCCATGTCAACCACTGACACCAGACGATGTGTCATAAGCCATTATATCATTGTAAACAACATCCGCAGTGCTTCGCTTTTAGCGGTAGTTGTTACTTTTGACAGGTTTGGCAAGAATGTAAGTTTATTTTGATCCTTCACTACTGCACATGCTCTGCACTTTAAATCTTTGGTGCCAGATTTGTGTCCACTGTATGTTAGCAGATCTATTACAGCAAACAAACAGCAGTTGGTTGCCATCGGAATAGATAACAATTGAAAATGACTGCCCCCTTTACTGAGTTTTGCAGTCTTGTACTCACCTTTTTGTAATTCTGTTTCCTCTGAGATCTACAATCTTGAGAAGGCTCAATGCTAGACAGTATATCTGTGGTGTCACTAAATGTATAGGCAAATTAATAATTTTATACACAGGTGCATCTCAATAAATTAGAATATCTTCGAAAAAGTTATTTCAGAAATTCAGTTCAAAAAGTGAAACTCCTATAGATTCATTACACACAGAGTGATATATTTCAAGCATTTATTTTGTTTCATTTTGCTGATTAATGCCTACAGGTAATGAAAATTCAGTATCACAGAAAATTGGAATACAGTAATCTCTCGCTATATCGCGCTTCGCCTTTCGCGGTTTCACTCTATCGCGGATTTTATATGTAAGCATGTTTAAATATATATCGCAGATTTTTTGCTGGTTCGCGGATTTCTGCGGACAATGGGTCTTTTAATTTCTGGTACACGCTTCCTCAGTTGGTTTGCCCAGTTGATTTCATACAAGGGACGCTATTGGCAGATGGCTGAGAAGCTACCCAACTTAATTTTCTCTCTCTCTCTTGCGCTGACATTCTCTGATCCTGACTAGGGGGATTGAGCAGGGGGGCTGTTCACACACCTAGACGATAGGGACGCTCGTCTTAAAATGCTGAAAGATTATCTTCATGTTGCTCCCTTCTGTGCAGCTGCTTCGTGAAGTGACATGCTGCAGGGTGCTTCGCATACTTAAAAGCACGCAGGGCACGTATTGATTTTTGCTTGTTTGTTTTTCTCTGTCTCTCTCTTTGTCTGCTCCTGACGGAGGGGGTGTGAACTGCCTCCTTTAACAGCTTTGTGCCGTGGTGCTTCGCATACTTAAAAGCCAAACAGCCCTATTGATTTGTTTGCTTTCTTCTCTCTATCTGTCTGACATTATCTGCTCCTGACCGCACTTCTTTGAAGAGGAAGATATGTTTGCATTCTTTTAATTGTGAGACGGAACTGTCATCTCTGTCTTGTCATGGAGCAGAGTTTAAACTTTTGAAAAAGAGACAAATGTTTGTTTGCAGTGTTTGAATAAAGTTCCTGTCTCTCTACAACTTCCCATGTTTCTGTGCAAATCTGTGACCCAAGCATGACAATATAAAAATAACCATATAAACATATGGTTTCTACTTCGCGGATTTTCACCTTTCGCGGGGGGTTCTGGAACGCAACCCCCACGATGGAGGAGGGATTACTGTATCGCATAAGAAGACCAATAAAAAAAATTTAAAAAAAAAAGATTTTTATTACAGAAATGTTGGCCTACTGAAAACTATGTCCATGTACGCACTCAATACTTAGTCAGGGCACCTTTTGCATGAATTATTGCATCAATGCGGCATGGCATGGAGGCAACCAGCCTGTGGCACTGCTGAGGTGCTATAGAAACCCAGGATGCTTTGATAGCGGCCTTCAGCTCGTCTGCATTGTTGGATCTTGTGTCTGTCATCTTCCTCTGGGTTTAGGTCAGGGGAGTTTGCTGGCCAGTCAAGCTCAGTGATACCATGGTCATTAAACCAGGTATTGGTACTTGTGGCAGTATGGGCAATGGCCAAGTCCTGCTGGAAAATTATTTCAGCTTCTCCATAAAGCTTGTCAGCAGAGGGAAGCATGATGACATGGCTCCCTAAATCATAACTGACTGTGGAAACTTCACGCTGGACTTCAAGCAACTTGGATTCCATGCCTCTCCACTCTTCCTCCAGATTCTGGGACCTAATTTCCAAATGAAATGCAAAACTTGCTTTCATTTGAAAAGAGGACTTTGGAACACTGAGCAACAGTCCAGTCCGTTTTCTCCTTAGCCCAGGTAAGACATGTCTGATGTTGTCTCTGGTTCAGAAGTGGCTTGACACAAGGAATGCAGCAATTGTTGTCCATTTCCCGGATACATCTTTGTGTGGTGGCTCTTGAAGCACTGACTTTAGCCGTAGTCCAGTCCTTATGAAGGTCCTTGTGCCCCCTTTTCTGCCACATTTTTCCCTTCCACTCAACTTTCCATTAATATGCTTCTTTAGCAATGATCTTTTGTTGGTTACCCTTCTTGTGGAGGGTATCAATGACTGTGTTCTGGACAACTGTCAAGTCAGTAGTCTTCCCCATGATTATGTGGTCTACTGAACCAGACTGAGAGACCATTTAAAGGCTCAGGACACATTTGCAGGTGTTTTGGGTTAATTAGCTAAGAGGAGTGTGACACTATAAGTCTACAATATTGAACTTTTTCACAAAATTCTAATTTTCTGAGATACTGAATTTTGGGTTTTCATTAGCTATAAGCCATAATCAGCAAAATGAAAAGAAATAAATGCTTGAAATATATCACTCAGTGTGTAATGAATCTATATAATATGAGTTTCACTTTTTGAATTAAATTACTGAAATAATTTTTCAATGATATTCTAATTTATTGAGATGTACCTGTATATATAGAATGAATGTGCTATATGTTTTAAATTTAACTTTAATTTCCTAGACTCTAGCTCCCATCCACTCATGCCTGCAATAATAAAAATCAGCCCTGCATCACAACCAATTTCATTGGGTCCAGGAGAGTCCCGCAGTAATCCTGCACGAGTCTAGACCTCTTTTTCAAATACTCTGGCTGAATGGGACATGTAGATTGAAAATAAAAGTAGACCAACAATTCCTGCTGTATATTATACTCAGTATTTTGGACATCTGGCATACAGTCACCACTATTTACAATGAATTTGCTTCCTGTTATGTAAGATTGAAACCTGTTTAAAGCACTACTAGAGAGACCCACCCACTAAGACAATTAATGAGAAAGCAGTAGTCTGTGGTGTTAAATGTGCTCTAATTTAAAAGGAATAGAACAGATAAGTTGTTTACATTAGCCTTATTAAAATGCAAGTCATTAACTATGGTAACCAGCGCACTTTCTATACTGTGATGTAGGCTATAAAACCTCACTGAAACATATGCTGTAAAACTACATTTTTCTAGAATTTTACTTAAAAACAGCAGGTTAGAAATAAATGCAAGTTTGAGACAGAGGAGTCAAGATGATTATTCTTAAGAACCTGGAAAAATACCATAATATAATGTAAGGTATTATTTACTTGTATCAAAATCCTTTTGTACATATTGTATATTAATTTTTTTTTTTCAAAATTTACTGAATATGCTAGCTTTCCTTCAGATGAGATGAGCAACAAGCAGTCATACATTGTGACACTTGCTGAACATAATATTGAAATTGGCTTTCTGTGTAGATCATAGTAGATTTCAGTATAAGTGTTTAGTGTTGTAATTCATGAGAGAGGGAAATGCTGCTTTTATTTGTAGTGGTTTTTCTGCCATGACTAAATACTGAGAACGTTTATTAAAATTAGTGTCCAAACAATTCATAGTTACATTTTCTAGTAAAATATACATTGCAAATATTTTTGTTAGATCAATATCACAGTATTTATTTTATTTTAAAAGGACAGAATATTATGACAAATTTTTTTTTCTTGGTAGTTTTTTTTTATTTAGTCATGCTTTAGCATTAATGTGCATATTGCTAATTATTTGTTTATTTTTCATATTACATTCAAACATCTGTTAATTTTTTCATATATTTCCATCTGAATTAGTCTCAGCAGCCTTTGGAAGATCTTGATGCCCAGCTAAGACGCGCACTTAGCCCAGAGACTGTGCCAGTAAACTCCATGACACAGGTGAGAATACTCTATAAATGCTTTATAATCATGTTCATTACAATCAAAAGCAAATGCAGTGTACAGTGATATGAAAATTAAGTACACCTCAAGGAAAGGTTTTACCTTTTTTAAGAAAAATGTTTTTTTTGATAGTCATTTGAATACTTGATGCCACGCAACACGTACACTTGTAGGCGCTGTTGCTACGCAAGCAGTGTACTGACTGTACTTATGTGCATACTTTATGTAACTGTAGAGGATTCTACCAAGTGGCAGTGCAAGATGCTTTTGTGAAGGTACAAAAAGAAAAAAACAGCAGTATGTGAGACCTTTAAATGTATTGCGTAATTGCGATGGGGATTATCCGTTCTCTAAGGGAGAGCCCACCCACCCTGCAGAGAAAGCTTATTTTGGCCATTTGTACCTGCAGTCTAATTCTTTCAGTCATTGTCTAATTTTTTCAGTCAAAGCTCATGATAATAGGTAAGGGTAGGGACGTAGATTGACTGGTAAATAGAGAACTTTGTCTTCTGACTCAACTCCTCCTTCACCACTACAGATCAATATAGCAACTGTATAACTGCACTTGCCGCCTCAACTGTCTGTTGATCTCTCCATCCCTTTTCCCCTCTCTCTTACGAACAAGAATCCAAGGTACTTAAAGTCCTCCACTTAAAGCAGCAACTCACCTCCCTCTTGGAAAGGACTGTCCCCGTTTTTTCTACTGAGGACCATGGCTTCAGATTTAGAGGGTGCTGATCCCTGCCACTTGACCCTTTGTTGCAAAGCATTCCACTGCATGCTGGAGTTCACAGCCCAATGTAGCCAACAGGACCGTGTCATCTGCAAGAAACAGTGACGCGATTCTAAGGCCACAGAACTGGGCCCCTCCCTTCCCAGGCTGCGTCTTGATATCCAGTCCATGCAAATTGCAAACATGACAGGAACTGAAGCATAGCCCTGGCAGAGTCGCACACCCACTGGACATGGTGCTGATGTTGTTACGAGTATGAGGGCACAGCTCTCGCTGTGATTGTACTGGAACTGAATAGCCCTTATTAGGGGACCTGAAACCCCATACTCTCCCAGCAGCCTCACAGAATCCCTTGAGGAGCATGGTCATATGCCTTCTCTAAGTCCACAAAACACATGTTGACCATTTGGTCATACTCCTATGCCCTCTCCAGAATCTTCATGATGGTAAAGAGCTTGTCCACCATTCTATGACCTGCATGAAATCCACATTGTTCCTTCTGGATCTGAGATGACCATGACTGGGCAGAGTCTCTTTTCTAGCATAAGCTTTTCCAGGGCGGTTGAGGAGTGTGATTCCCCCGATAACTGGAGCACACCCAGACCATTACCCCAGTCTGCCAATCCAGTTGCACAGCTTCCAGTGACCGTGCAACATTGAAAAGGGGTGTCTGTCATGACACTGCAACAATGGCCAGAGCCTTCAGCATTTCTGAGCCGATCTCAGCTGTCCCCCTGGGGTCTTGCCACTGTAGAGTTGCTTAACTTACCTCAGAGACCTTCCTCATGGTAATGGGCATTGATTCCCCATCAGCTCCTGGCTCTGCCTCCTCCACTGAAGGGCGTGTCCATCGGGTTCAGGAGCTCCTCAAATTGTGCTATCTGGGTCAGCACTTCCCCACACTTTCTCAGAACATCCTGGGTGAATTGCCTGATGGTTTTCCAGAAACTCTTTGGGCCCAGTCAACAGTTGCTTTCCATGGTCTCTCCGAACTCCTCCCATACTGGAGTTTTTGCTTATCTGACTGCCAAGGCCAAAGCCCTTTTGGCCTGTGGGAACCTCTCTTCTGCTCCGGGAGGCTCCGGTGCTAATCATACATGGAAGGCCTCCTTTTTCAATCTGATAACATCCCTCACCTCTAGTGTCAACCATTGGGTCCTTAGATTACTACTTCAAAAGGCACCTATAGCCTTCAGGCCGCAGCCACTTTTAGCCGCTTCCGCAATGGAGTCTTTGAACAGGCCCATTTGGACTGTATGCACCCAGCCTTCTCTGGAATGTGGGAAAACCTCTGTTGGAGGTTGGAGTTGAAAGTCTTCTGGACACCCTCACTACTTGTTTGGGCTTTTCAGGTCTGCCCAGGTGCCACCCACACCATATGACCCAACTCAAAACCAGGTGGTGATCATTTGACAGGTGTACCCATCTCTTCATCCAGGTATCCAGAACATCTGATGATATGATTATGAAATGATCACAGGTCTTTCACCTAAGGCATTCTGGTACCAGGTGCACTTACGAGCCACTTTATGTCCAAACATGGTATTTGTTCTGGACAAGCCATTCCTAGCACAAGTCTAATAACAAAAACACAGCTTGGGTTAGATCAGGGAAGCAATTCCTCCCTGTCACTCCTCTCCAGATGTCTCCATCGTTACCCACGTGAGTATTGAAGTTACCCAGCAGAAAACTATGGAGTCCCCATCTGGGACCGATTCCAGGATCCCCCTCCAGGCACTCCAAAAAGGCCTGGTACTCCAAACTGACACTCAGTGCGTAAGCACATATGGCAGTCAAGAGTCCTCCCCTCTGCAACCTTCAGCCTCTTTTGTTCTTCAGAACAAACTCCAACATGGCTTCAACCAGGCAGGGACTCAATAAGAAGTTTTTGTTTTGTTTGGATTGATCTTGATTTTAATTATTGTAATTTTCTGACTTTTAAAAAATACAGAAAAAAATAAGATGTTGATACATGCGAGTCTGGTAGGTTCTTTTAAAGTCATTGCCAAATAAGTTATAGTCAAGCAACCACACTGATCATCTTGAAATTTCAAAGTATTGTTAGTCTATACATACCAGGTCATCTTGCAATATTCAGCCTTAGTGCTAACCTGCTGAATAAAGTAACATAAAGGCATTTACAGACAGAATGCACTGCCTCAGTCTTTGTCTAAATACCTGATTCAATTTACTTGCAAATAAAGAATATAGTTGTACAACTGGGGTTTGTCAGATTATGAAAACTGCTATTGGAATATAGTGTTCTAGATAGATGAGACACATGCAGAGCTGTTTGAGCAAAAAACCCAGTTCTGCCTTGGAGTTTTCCTACCCCTGCTAAGCCCAGTCATGGCCACCGCACATAAAAGGGTCTGGGCCCTGCGACTATAAAACCCACTCACACCACTCACTTTGAGGCAGGACTAGGCAAGAACAGTGGCATACACAATTAGCCATGTGGGAAAAAAACAGGAATTGTGGCATACCTAATTAGCCAATAAATGAATGATGAAATAGGGGAAAAATATTCATTGCAATAAACATTCATAGAAAAGATGTGTTGATAGTAAAATCTTTTAAAAGAAAAAGCCCAGAATTTACCATTTGCCAGCTTCCTTTCGATATATTTATAGCAAAAATCCCTTAAAAAAAGAAAAGACCTGATACTAACAGTTAAATGGCAACAGAAAAGCTCCTCTGAATTATTCTCCTTGCCCTGCAAACTCCTGTTTTCTCTCCTTGTGAAGATAAGTAACTGTACATTTTTATGTATACAATAGAATATGTATATTACATTCACTAGTCTGTGTGATACATGCAAATAAGAATTCAATTTTATACATGACAACTGTAACATGAACTGTAAGTTATGTAATGGTGTATAGTGTTATATCTGTTTTGTAGCTCTTAGTTTTTTAAATTTGTAGTAAGAAAATGTAGCCCAGGTCGATGAAGTATTAAAATATGATAACATCTGTTCAATAAATTCAAGCCATAATTAGTTTTTAGTAGCTAAATTACTTTTAGTTATTTGAATTTTATTTTCTTTGTCTTTGGTAGATTACACCTTCAACAACAAGCTCTGATATTTCGGTTCATCCTGTGGTTTCAGGTAAAGTTTTGATCTTGTTATTGCTGTGTTTTTATTTTTCAAACATTCATATAAACAGACTATTTTTTCTGATACTGGTGGTATGTCATAATTAATGCAAGAATTGAAAGACTTCCAAAAGAAGTAATACATTAACAAATAAACTACATATTACCCACTAGATGAAAAAAGTAATGTTCCAGATATTCTAGAAGTAGGCACCATTATTTTTTGTTGAATTCCTACTTGTGTTATTTAAATTACCATACGTCTCAAGAGTATTCAGGTTTTTGCAACACATGAAAAATTTCTGATTTAAATTTTTTAATGCAATTCCAAATGTGCTAATCTAATCTAGTTAATGTGCACGTACTTCACACATTTGTAATACAGCAGCAGAAAGTGAATCCCAAGTTGGCTTCGTTTGATTGTTTCCTATGATGTTTCTTGATAGTAATCCACTCACACAAGTAGAACTACCCTTGAAATGTTAATGCACAGGCTGTCTTGAAACTCTGAAGATGAGCCACTGATGCCTCGTTCCTCCTCCACAAAATCAGTTGAGTGATACAGACTTGAGCATCAATTGACTTGGTCCATTACGGTGGTGGAAGCTACAGGAGGATAAATACTCAATCCTGGCCAAGTTAGCCAGGATTTAGTTTGATTACCGTAGATTATTTTTTAAAGTACTTATTTTATTTTTCCCCCCCCCCAAAGATGTTGCCTACTGAGGCTAAAACAACATGTACATCAGGGGTCCTCAATCACGGTCCTGGAGGGCTTTTTTTATCTGAACAGATAACGGCAGAAACATTTTCTTTTATCAGGGAACAGCATAAACAGTCTATGTTCAGTAGCAACTCTTTTGAAGGCTGATATTTTTTCCAAAAAACTGAAAAGCACATAAAACAGTGGTTTCACACATAAATCAACATAAAACATCTGTTGCTGCCTGTTTTGCCTGCTGTCGGTCCCTGTTTGCGGCAGCAGCGGCTACGCGGGCAATGGGCTCAATGGCCAGCAGAAATGCACGGTGGGCTCGCTGTCTTTGTGAGACAGGTGTGTGGGATGGCAAATGCAGTGAAATGCAGTATGGTTTGTACCTCCTGTCATTGTAAGTGTCTGTCCTTCCAGGCAAATGTTGCCATAGGTGCATCAGCTACACGAATATGTTCAGCACCACAGTCAACTGGGGACCGATCAGCTGATGCTGGTACCTCACTTTCATTTTCAACCTACATCTCCAGATCACTTGCATCAAAATGGGAGTCCGACAAATCAGAGTCCAATTCAGTGATAATATGAAAAAAGTAATCCACGGATTATTTTGCTTTGCGCATTCACTTTGGTATCTCTCCACATGCCAGAAGCTGTTTGCTCTTCGCTACTCATGCACGCGAAGGGAATCAAGGTTAAATCAACAAAGCTAACTTTCCTTCTAGCAAAAGCGCATCAAAAAGCACTGTAACAAGAAGATTACTGATCTCTAATATCGATTGCTAGCAAGACTGAGACTTTCAAAATAATAATAATAATAATAAAAACTGTGTTAACTCGCGATAAAATAATTGTCTGCGTTAATGTATTAACGCGCTAATGTGTTAAGTTGCTCAGCCTGTATATATGTGTATGTACTATGGGGCTTTGCTTGCCAACCCCCGCCGCACCAGCCACTTCACATCTGTGCCGCTCGCGTATGTGGATTTCACTTTCACCAAACAACAAATCTTTTAATTCTCGCGGATACGCCTCTTCATTGGGAAGAAACACTATTTTTCCCTGATGGCAACACAAATTAGACAATCTACAAGTCTCCAAATTAAAGTTTTAAATCCAAACAATATACAGTAATCCCTCACCTGTCGCGGGGGTTACGTTCCAGAGCCCCCCGTGATAGGTGAAAATCCGCGAAGTAGCGACCTATATTTATTTTATTATTTATACATATTTTAAGGCTTTATAAACCCTTCCCACAATCTTATAAACCTTTCTCACTCTCTTGTTAACCTTTCCCACACTCTTATAAACACTTCCTATGCTCTTAAATACTTTCTACATTCTTAAACACCGGAGACCAACACTGCACGCAGCGATCAGATGTCAATGTGTCTGCACTCGCTTTGTGAAGGGGGGCAGCTGAACTCACATTGAGCAGAAATGGACTTTGTGCTGCTTCTGCCAAAATGCCTGCTTGTCGCTCTGCACGTTCAGACGGAGGAGGAGGAGTGTGTGTGTGGTTTTGTGAGGGCTGAACGCACGTTCGCTCAAACCCCCCTCCCCGGAGGCGCAGTTCGCATTGTTAAGGGGGTGGGGAGCTGAATGAACGCTAAGGAGAAGTGGACTTTGTGCTGGCTTTGTGCTGCTTGTCGCTCTGCCTGTCAATAATTTAAAAGCCTCTACATCACCAATTTTCCTGTCTCACTGTCTTGTCTTGCGTGAAGTTAAAATGTTTTATAATAGTGAGATGTTACTCATATCCTTAGCCTGACATCCACACATCATATGTGTTAACAAAGTGTGTTTTATAAGTTTACATGTGTTTAAAGCATGTGGGATGGGTATTTTAAGGCTTAAACTATAAAAATGTTTATTTATATGGTCTTTCTATATCGCCGGATTTTCTCCTGTTGCTGATGGGTCTGGAACATAACTTCCGCGATAGGCGGACAATCACTTGTATTTAAAAACCCGCGAAGTCGTGAATCCGCGAAAAGTGAACCGCGAAGTAGCGAGGGATTACTGTATTGTCTCTTTTCGCTGTTCCATTATTTCACCGAGTAATAATTTCCATTTGTTTGCACTAATACGATCTTTACTATAATGTTTTTGGCGACTTTAGAATTTTAGTACTTTCATTATCTCTAATCTACTCTGCATGTGTATAGTGCCAACGTTTTTGATTTCTTTACGACGTTTTACATTGTCATCTACTCTTTGTCTTTTATTTCCGGCCCCTAATTTGCATGACTTTAGGCTGTGGGAGGAAACCCATGCAGACACAGGGGAGAGCATGTAAACTCGTGGCAGGGAAGACATGAACCCCAGTCTTCTTACTACAAGGCAATAGTGCTACCGCTACGCCACCGTGCTGTTCAATGCCATGAGTAGTTTTTTTTATTAATCAGTATTTTTCCTAGAAAGTCTAGAAAATTAAAAAATATAAATGAAGTCAGTATTTCATTTGACCATCTTTTGCCATTCCATAGGTTCCCTTGCATGCAGTTTCAGAAGGTACTTGAATGGTATTTTATTTGACCTTGCCACAGTTCCCCTCCAGACTTTGGCTGTCTTACTTGCTTTCATCTCTGCATGTAATCCCAGACTGCCTTGATGATGTTGAGATCAAGTTTCTTCAGGGGTCTTTAAGAATCTTCTGTTCCTGCTTTCATGAAGATACTTTTCATGATTTTGGCTGTGTGTTAGGGGTTATTGTAATGCTGTAGAATAAAGGGACAAATCAGACAGTATTGCATAATGGACAACAATCTGTCTGTATTTCTTAGCAGAGACGGAGCCATGAATTTTGATCAAATCACCATCTGTAAAAATTCATCCTCAATCTTGCAAGTAACCTCCACAGTGTTTCACTATGGTCTGCACACATTCATCCATTTATGCTTCTCCAGGACTTTAGCACACAAGCTGCCTTCTATTAGTGCCAAAAATTTCTAATTTTGAGTCATCAGTCCAGATCACTTGCTGTCGTTTTTCTGCACTCCAGTCCATGGGTTCTGTTTCCTCCCTGGACGAATGGCTTTTTAGTAACAGCTCTTCCATGACGAGTGCTTCTGATAATATTTCTTCAGACTTTAGGCAGTTCTGTTCTAATAACGGTGCTGGACATCTGATTTTGGAGGGAAATAAGCTTGATATATGTCTTGTCTGCTGCACTTGGTTTCCATGGCTGACAATTATGTTTCCAGTCGTCGACCTTACCCGTTTGTTTGTGGTTCTGTAGGAGAGTTAGGGCAACACATCTGGAAACACCTGTCTGACACAAAATTACTGCTTGGGGAAAGTCCTTGAAGATGCAGGATGATCACCTTGTGTCTTGTCACTATTCTCACTTCTACCATGGTGCATGATTTGCAGGTTAAACTATCACCTCTACTGCAACCTCATATTTTTAGTATGTTTGCCCCACACAGTTTTATTCCATCAACACAGTATGTCATTCATCATTAGCACCTGTTTGTTATATTTGTTTAATCAATGGGCTGTATGCTTGCAAAGATCTCACATTGATTTAACTCTGTTAGTTTCTCTAAGGACATTTAAATATTCATAAGGAATGTGTGGAGCTCTACATACCGTTTTTATTGATAAACTAATCCAGAAGACATTGTTGAACAATCTGAACTGCCTACAATTTTTGCAAAGCACTGTATCTGTTTTTCTCCTGGTTTGTGATTTTTTACTTGCATAGTCAGCCCTTCGTATTCGCAGGTTCCACATCCATGGATTCATCCAAATGCTGATTGAACATGTTTCAGGGGAAAAAAAAAAAAAAAAAAAAAATCCAGAAAATCCAAAAAAGCAAAGCTTGAATTTGTCATGCGGCAAGCATTACTCCAAATCCTTGCAAATGAAGTGATGTGTACGAGGGGGTCAGATCAATGCGTTGGCCCTTTCCTCTCACTTTTTGAGGCTCAGTATGATCCTACCATTGTTTTACATACATAAATATTTTTATGATTTTTACTTCCTCTATAATCAGGCTTGATTGTTTTTTCTTGGCTGTCTGCTAGAGGCCATGAGTGACTTTGATGATGTCAGTATGAGGATCCCACTAAACCATCCTAGCAATGGCAAGGTGCAGGGACTTAATCATAGTGAGCTAAAAGGGTGCTATCTCTGCACAAGAAACTAAAAATCTTAGACCTTATGAAAAGTAGTATGCTGCCTGCCGAAGTGGATATAAGGTCGGTAATAATGAATCGAGTATTTGCACAATAAAGCAGAAAGAATCTGAAATTCATGGAAGTGTTAGCATTGGTAGTGTTGTTATAAGTAATCTAAGGATGATTTGCAATATACAGGAGGATGTGAAGGTTATATGCAAGTACTACACCATTTTACATAAGGATTTGAGCATTCACAGGCTCCTAGAACCAATACCTTGTGGATACCAAGGGATGAGTGTAATTTGACTTTGTTTCTGTTTTCATCATTTTCCTTGCCCTGAATGCATCTTTTCACTGTCAGCAATTGCAGTCAATATAACCTCTTGCTGGAACAGAACATTTTATCTCCAAAACTGTTCTTCATACTTTGTATGTATCTGTTGTATGTGTAAGATATATATATATATATATATATATATATATATATATATATATATATATATATATATATACCGTCTTTTTCCGAAAATAAGACACTGTCTTACTTTCTTTTTTGGTCCAAAATACGCACTAGGGCTTATTTTCGGGGGAGGACAAAAATAAAAGAATATTTATATATTTTTATTTAATATTTATTTATTTTACACAGAATACAGAAATTAAAATTGATTCAATTACAGTCATGTCATCTTCTTCTGGAACATCGTCATAAATCAAGATTTACACCCCTGGAGTCTTCCACAATTCCCTTTTTGTACTCGACGGAATAGCTCTTTCGTTTTGTACTCATTTTAACTGCGGTTAAAAATTATTCACTTTATAAAAAATAAAATTACGTATGAGGAAATAATCAGACTTACAAGACTGAAATGAACAAACACTGTATCTGCACTGTCGCTCAATGTAGACTGCTGCCTTAACGAACAATTATTTATAGTGTGCGCCAACGACGCGTTCCGTCGCATTCCGCATATGCATGCCCCCCTCCACCCCCTCCCCACCTCATTCAACCATACTCTGCGATACGCGCGACGCAGTACAACACAGCAGAGCAGAGCGGACACAATATTTATGTATTCATGCTGCCTTATGTTGTATTTTTAAGATAAATTCCAAGAATTAATTTGAAACGAACTGTAGAGGTAAACAATGAATTTCTCGGAATATTTTATTTCAAACATTTCTCTGAAATACGAGTATTAGGGAAGCTAAACATACTTAATAAATCAACAGCATTTTTTAACGAATTCTTTTTTTCACATTATTTTAACTAGGGCTTATTTTCGGGGGAGGGCTTATATTACAAAAAGTTCCGAAAATCTCGATAGGGCTTATTTTCGGGGGATGTCTTAATTTCGGAAAAAGACGGTATATATATCCTCTTTAGTAAAATCCCTGTGTGCATCTAGGTGTCCGTGTGTGGGTGTCTTCTGGTGAAGTGCGCATGTGCGGGGCACGGTGCGATGAGCGATATTACTGTCAGAGAAAGTTAGAGGCGTTTTACGGAAATACAAACCAGTATTACTGTGAGAGGAAATTAAAGGTACACAATACGGTGACGCATATTACAGCCACATACAAGCCAGTATTACTGTCAGAGGAGATTAAAGGCATATTACCGTCGCACACGCCTGTATTACCGCCAGAGAAAAGTAAAGGTATATTACGGACGTACATGCCAGCGGACGTACAAGACGGCATCCTTCAATAAGGGCGCGCACAAAAAGGCGACCTCAATTGGGCGCAGCGAATAAAGGCACGCGTAAATAAAGATCTGCACCTTTGTTGCTCTTCACATATTCCAGAGCCATTTGAACTAAATTATCTACGAACGCCTTTATTCGCCGCGCTCAATTGAGGTCGCCCTTTTGAAGCTCGCCTTTTTGTGCGCGCCCTTATTGAATAGAGCCATACAAGACAGTATTACTGTCACAGAAAATTAAAGACACACAATACACGGCGGCAGCCCACGAAGAACGATCAGCTCAGCAAGTAAACATCAACAAAAGAAAGGCTGAAAGAAAGAAAAATACGACCAACAAAAAGAATGAGGTCAAAGTCCCTTGCCATTTAATATAGACTGTTCCTACTAATGTTTATGCACTACTGTTCCAGCGCCCGTTATTGTAACAGGCTAAATGACTAGTATATATATATATATATATATATATATATATATATATATATATACATATATATATATATATATATATATACATATATATATATATATAATATTTCCCTGAAAAACCAATCACTGCATTTTGAGTTTTCTGAGACTAGAATATAATCTTACATGGTGTCTTTTCAATGATGTATTTGAAAATAAGTTAGATGAAATATGAAATACCTCATTAGACTGGTGATGTTTGTGTTTCACTGATCTTGTCACTAGAATACTTCAATATTTTGTCTGTCATTTGTTTCTCTTTTTAGAGCCACCATCTCAGCATGGAGATTGGCATTCTGGATCAGGAATTCAGTGTGGTCGTTTTCATGTGAGCATTGTTTTCTACAGAATAAAAATCGTCACTTAAAATTATCTTCTATTTCTGATTCAAATTGTAGATTACGTACTTGATGATTTATTTCATTGTTCCATAGTTGTGTAGAAGTCATTTGCATAGTGGGATATGCAGTTGGTACATGGGAGTGTTAGATTAAATGTAAGGAAAAAAGTTGACATAATCCTGTCCCTGCCTTAAACCTTTCAA
The DNA here is from genome assembly GCF_900747795.2 of Erpetoichthys calabaricus. NCBI lineage: Eukaryota > Metazoa > Chordata > Cladistia > Polypteriformes > Polypteridae > Erpetoichthys > Erpetoichthys calabaricus. Next base: position 155,821,336 of record NC_041394.2, on the reverse strand, counting down.
TGTATTACTCTTCTTTTTGACATGGTAATGATACTCTACTTGGAAAATGTAGTTACATGGCTGCTTCAAAATGCCTAAGTGCATTATGTGGTCATGCTAATGTCTTGTCAAAAAATATGATGGGTACTCTGGACAATGCAATATATTTGCAACTTTACTGGTTAAAAACATTCAAATTATACCAAGGTCCTAAGATTTCATAGTGATTGAATAAATCATCTTAAAGAGTATTTTTCTTACCCCCAATAGGTAACAGTTGCTGTTGAGAATAGTGAAGATTATAAAGAACCTACAAGTTCTTCTGAGTCCACTTCCTCCACATCTCCTCTTTCTAGTCCTGAAAATACAATGGTGAAACCTTCATCGTGCAGAAGTAGTGTTGATATGGTGGATGGATTGACTTCTATAACTCAAGAGATGGTTCAGCCGACTACAATTGGGAGATTCCAAGTGACTACAAGAAATGACACTCAAGTGGGACGTTTTTCTGTATCTAAAACTGAAGACAAAATTGCTCTAAACCTAGTAGATTCTGCCACTGCTGATCAGACTAGAACTCCAAAAGAATTAACAGACCAGTCTGACATAGTTAGCACTGAGTCAAAACCTGAACAATATGTGCTAGCCAATGGACCTTCTAAAACTGGAGGGGGTAGTCCAAGTGAGACTTTGCTGGGTGGCTCTGCTTCCCCCCAGTTGCAGGGATCTAAGATTTCCTTACCCAACCTTAGCAACTCTTGGAAGTCACCGTACATGAGCAGCGACAATGATTCAGAGTTTGAGGATGAAGATTTTAAAAAGGAGTTGCATCGTCTTAGAGAAAAGTATGTTTTCATCAGAATGAAAATAATCTTGACTTAACAAATATAGTAAAAATTCTGATTAATAATACTGAAAAAGATTTTCAGAAAGTACAGTCAATGATATGTAGGGGAATATATATATACAGTGGTGTGAAAAACTTTTTGCCCCCTTCCTGATTTCTTATTCTTTTGCATGTTTGTCACACAAAATGTTTCTGATCATCAAACACATTTAACCATTAGTCAAATATAACACAAGTAAACACAAAATGCAGTTTGTAAATGGTGGTTTTTATTATTTAGGGAGAAAAAAAAATCCAAACCTACATGGCCCTGTGTGAAAAAGTAATTGCCCCCTGAACCTAATAACTGGTTGGGCCACCCTTAGCAGCAATAACTGCAATCAAGCGTTTGCGATAACTTGCAGTGAGTCTATTACAGCGCTCTGGAGGAATTTTGGCCCACTCATCTTTGCAAAATTGTTGTAATTCAGCTTTATTTGAGGGTTTTCTAGCATGAACCGCCTTTTTAAGGTCATGCCATAGCATCTCAATTGGATTCAGGTCAGGGCTTTGACTAGGCCACTGCAAAGTCTTCATTTTGTTTTTCTTCAGCCATTCAGAGGTGGATTTGTTGGTGTGTTTTGGGTCATTGTCCTGTTGCAGCACCCAAGATCGCTTCAGCTTGAGTTGACGAACAGATGGCCGGACATTCTCCTTCAGGATTTTTTGGTAGACAGTAGAATTCATGGTTCCATCTATCACAGCAAGCCTTCCAGGTCCTGAAGCAGCAAAACAACCCCAGACCATCACACTACCACCACCATATTTTACTGTTGGTATGATGTTCTTTTTCTGAAATGCTGTGTTCCTTTTACGCCAGATGTAACGGGACATTTGCCTTCCAAAAAGTTCAACTTTTGTCTCATCAGTCCACAAGGTATTTTCCCCAAAAGTCTTGGCAATCATTGAGATGTTTCTTAGCAAAATTGAGACGAACCCTAATGTTCTTTTTGCTTAACAGTGGTTTGCGTCTTGGAAATCTGCCATGCAGGCCGTTTTTGCCCAGTCTCTTTCTTATGGTGGGAGTCGTGAACACTGACCTTAATTGAGGCAAGTGAGGCCTGCAGTTCTTTAGACATTGTCCTGGGGTCTTTTGTGACCTCTCGGATGAGTCGTCTCTGCGCTCTTGGGGTAATTTTGGTCGGCCGGCCACTCCTGGGAAGGTTCACCACTGTTCCATGTTTTTGCCATTTGTGGATAATGGCTCTCACTGTGGTTCGCTGGAGTCCCAAAGCTTTAGAAATGGCTTTATAACCTTTACCAGACTGATAGATCTCAGTTACTTCTGTTCTGATTTGTTCCTGAATTTCTTTGGATCTTGGCATGATGTCTAGCTTTTGAGGTGCTTTTGGTCTACTTCTCTGTGTCAGGCAGCTCCTATTTAAGTGATTTCTTGATTGAAACAGGTGTGGCAGTAATCAGGCCTGGGGGTGGCTACGGAAATTGAACTCAGGTGTGATACACCACAGTTAGGTTATTTTTTAACAAGGGGGCAATTACTTTTTCACACAGGGCCATGTAGGTTTGGATTTTTTTTCTCCCTAAATAATAAAAACCATCATTTAAAAACTGCATTTTGTGTTTACTTGTGTTATATTTGACTAATGGTTAAATGTGTTTGATGATCAGAAACATTTTGTGTGACAAACATGCAAAAGAATAAGAAATCAGGAAGGGGGCAAATAGTTTTTCACACCACTGTGTGTGTATGTATGTATATATATATATATATATATATA